>NC_143476.1:92089793-92142293 GCF_987193195.1 Phasianus colchicus | reverse complement strand
AGCATCCACAAAACATAATTAACTTAAATTAGGACGTCGGGACGAGAGGTGATGGCCTCTGTTGTGCCAAGGGAGCGTGGGGGGGATGTCGGTCAGCGCCCTCCCGCAGCACCTCCTCTCCTCTCCTCTCCTCTCCTCTCCTCTCCTCTCCTCTCCTCTCCTCTCCTCTCCTCTCCTCTCCTCTCCTCTCCTCTCCTCTCCTCTCCTCTCCTCTCCTCTCCTCTCCTCTCCTCTCCTCCCCAAGGCACTGCTGCAGCAGCACAGCTGCCATGAGACGGTGGTCTCACCGCCCCCGGGTCGTTCCACGGCCGTGGGGATGTGGGCAGTGGGCACTGCTGGGGGGCGGGGGCCTCGGAGGGCTTTTCCACCCTCCATGAATCCGTGGGTTTTCGTCCTTCCATCTCCGGCGCCGCTCGGGCCGTATTTACTGGCAGCACGTGAAGCCGAGGGCGCAATAAAACCCCGGTCAGAAATTCCTGCTGCAGACCAGCGCTCCCATTCATCTGCTGCAAGCAGCACCGCGCCTCCAAAACGCCCACTGCCCACTCGGGCTCTGCTGTACTGCGCCTTCTCGTGAAAAGCCGAGGGAGGAAACCAAAGCAGGGCCGGGGCTTCTCACTGCACACAGGCACTGCTGCCCTTTCATGGGGCGTGCGCGGGGAGCCCTGGGAGGCCAGAGCTCCTGCAGGCGCGGGCAGCAGCACCTCACGCTGCGAGCACTGAGCTCCGGCAGGGCGCCGCAGAGCCGGGCCATGGAGCGAACCCTGGGGGCCGAGGAAGCCGACCCAAGCCTCACTGCTTCAGAACCTCGTGGCTGCTTCCCGTGTGGCTGCGGGGAGGCTGACTCACGTCCCTCCGGGGTCTGCAGTGGCCGCCCCGCAGCGCTCTGCTGCCGTAGGGCTCAGCTCCGCCGTTCTGGGTGCTCCTCGGGGCCAGCGATGGGAGCTGCTGGACGTGGGCACTTTGCTGCCTCTGCTCTCGGTACGAGAGCAAACAAACACGTCCTACGTCTGCACCGCAGCCTGGAACTCAAAGCAGAGGCGTTTGGTGGCACTGCAGGCTCTGCTCCACAGGGGTGTTGGGATTGCAGGAAGGCGCTGCCGTGCAGCACAGCGCACCCTGCAGCCAGCAGGGCTGGGCTTCAATCTGCCCCGCTACCGAGGGCTTTCCATCATTCTTGGTCCATCATTCCAGATAGCAGGAGCCGCCCCGGCACAACAAATCCGTGCTGTGGAAGCGCGTGACGGACCTGACCTCAGCTTCAGTCCTCAGGAAAAGAGGCGACAGCACGGAGTGACAACTCCCACCAGAAGCACAGCATGCGCCGGGTCGGGAGGGACCCCCCCACACCACGAGTCCATCAGAGACAGCACAAACCGTCCCAGGAGGACGCGGTGATCCGCAAAGTGACGAAGACCCCAGCGGGACAGCAGCTCCAGCACGGCCTGCCGCGCACGGCCGGCGGGGGGATGAAGTGGGAGAAGTCAAAAAGCAGCCCGGAAGTTGCGGGCACCGTGCGGGCGGGCACGCGGCTCACCGACAGCGGCCCAAACCCGGCCTCTGCCTTACGACCCACACGCAGCAGCCTGTCTGCACACTGCAACGCTCCCAGAGCTGATCGAGGCATCCCAGAGCGTTTCCCACTGCCCTGCTCTCCGCTCAATGACCCGCGGGGCCGAGCGGAGATGTGGCATCCTGCGAACCCCCATCCTTTCCCACTCTGCCACAAGGCATCTGCGGAGCGCTGCTTCTCGTTGCTTGCACATCGCCATATGGAAGCCTTTCAGCTGTTACATAGTTAGGCCCCGCAGCCCTTCCATCTAGCAGCTCAGTTCTTCTGTCACCACTTCCCCGCCGCAGCGCCGCCCGTCCCTCCGTGGCACCTTCGTCCCCAAGGCCGGCGCTGCCGCCAGCCCTGGGCTCGTGGCTGGCAGGGCAGGGGCGGCCCCGCGGCCCCGAGGAGCCGAGGCCGGCGGCTCAGCGCGGAGCAGAGGCGGGAGCGGTGCTGCGGGGGGGAGAACGGGAAACGGGGGCCGGATTCCTCGCGCTCCGTCCAGCCGCGCCGCCCAGCAGGCCTGCATGGCTGCCAGGAGCGGCACCGCACGCGGGGACAAAGCGCCTGGGCCCTTCCTGAACGACACCAGGAAGGGTGCAGGGAAATGCAAACACCGCTCTGGTCTCCCAGCACGGAGGGGCAGAGCGCCGGCCGAGCAGGGCAGCGGCTCAGCCGTGATGCTGGGCACAAGGGAGGAAGGGAGGAATCCACGCCCGCGGGACGGACGGCGAGGCGCCTCATGCACCTTTGGCGCCTGGAGGAGGAGCTGCGAGATTTGGTTTAGCAGCTTGTGGTAGCAGTGGTAATGTGAAGACGGTTGGACAAACGATCCTATAGGTCGTTTCCAACCTTGTGATTCCATGATTCCATGATTCTATGCAGCCGTGCTCCGTCCGGCAGCGGGGAGGAGCGCTGCCCTCTGCACCAAGGGCTGCTCCTGCTCCCGGAGCAGGGATGCGACGGAGCGTCCCTCCAGCACCAGGGGTTTGGAGAACACAGCTGGGCTTTGCTCCGGAGGACCTCGGCACGGCAGCCTGCTTCCTGCGGGCACGGCTCGGTGGCAGGGCGGGACCTGGTGATCTCAGAGGCCTTTCCACGGAATCGTGGCGTGGCTTGGGTCGGAAGGGACCCCGAGGATCACCAAGCCGCAGCCCCCAGCGAGCCCACAGCTCCGTGCTCCAACACCCGACGGGCGCCCTGCTTCTCAGCGGGAGCTGCCGACAGTTCCTGCACACAAAGCCACGGCCGACACCTGGCCAGAGCTCTTGGTTCCCCCTGCTTCTCACGATGCTGCAACGGCCCTTTGGCTGCCAGCCCCCATGGATGTGAAGGTGAGGAGCACAAAGCCCAGTGCTCACCACATGGACATGAAGGTGGGAGCACAAAGCCCAGTGCTCACCACATGGACATGAAGGTGGGAGCACAAAGCCCAGTGCTCACCACGTGGACGTGAAGGTGGGAGCACAAAGCCCAGTGCTCACCATGTGGACGTGAAGGTGGGAGCACAAAGCCCAGTGCTCACCACGTGGACGTGAAGGTGGGAGCACAAAGCCCAGTGCTCACCACGTGGACGTGAAGGTGGGAGCACAAAGCCCAGTGCTCACCACGTGGACGTGAAGGTGGGAGCACAAAGCCCGGCCCGTGGCCACACCGCAGCGCCGCCACTGCTCCCTTTTGGTTCTGACGCTCTTTTCTCTTCGCTTTCCGTGTAAAATCGTTTTCTTTCTGTTCCTCCAGGAACACAGCCTGGAGGAGGGGAACTGTCGGGTATCCGTCTTTCCTCAGAGACTGTCACACAAAGGATCCCCTGCGCCACACTCGGCGCCAGCTTTCCCCCCAAAACACGGAGGTTTCAGCCTTCTGACGAACAGCAGCCCTACGGACAGCAGGGCGGGACGGACGGACGCGGCGGCACCGCAGCCGTGGCTCCCAGAACCGGGCAGGACGGGGCACGGATTTTGAAGGCTCGCTAAATTTGTCCTGTAATGGGCTCTGAATATTCTGCCAGGGTTTAATACAGGATTGCACAGTGCAGGAGGATAATTAGAGCAAGCATTAAGCAGTTTATGTTCTCCTGCGATTAGGGAACGAGTCTGTGAGGTCTTCGGGCACCAGCTCCTCCGAATTTCATTCTTCCTATATAAAACCCTTCAGGAGAAAAGGGCGTCTGCTCCTCCGATCCCCCGGGATTTGGCAGCGAGCAACGTGCCAAGATGTCCCCTGCGATGCAGACGTGGGGTCGTGGGCCGCCCTGACACGGAGAGCTGGGCAGGGCTGCACTGCGCCGGGCTGTGTGCTGCCCACTGGCACGGGGCGGGCACGCGCCTCCAGGGCACAGCACAACTGCCAGCACACAGACCCCTCCCCGAAGGACAGGCTTACACCTTCCTCATCAGCTTTCCTTCCCAGCAACCCCAATTAACGCCCCAAAGTGCATTTCCAACAGGAAGAACACAACGCCAGAGCAAAATGTGTATTTTCATCCTGCAGCTGCTGCTACAAAGCCGTGCCGTGCTGGGCTGGGCAGAGCACAGGGATGGGGCACAGCACAGGGTTGGGCACAGCACAGGGATGGGGGCACAGCACGGAGATGGGGCACAGCACAGGGATGGGGCACAGCACAGGGATGGGGCACAGCACAGGGATGGGGCACAGCACGGAGATGGGGCACAGCACAGGGATGGGGCACAGCACGGAGATGGGGCACAGCACAGGGATGGGGCACAGCACGGAGATGGGGCACAGCACGGAGATGGGGCACAGCACAGGGATGGGGCACAGCACAGGGATGGGGCACAGCACAGGGTTGGGCAGAGCACAGGGATGGGGCACAGCACAGAGATGGGGCACAGCACAGGGATGGGGCACAGCACGGAGATGGGGCACAGCACAGGGATGGGGCACAGCACAGGGATGGGGCACAGCACAGGGATGGGGCACAGCACGGAGATGGGGCACAGCACGGAGATGGGGCACAGCACAGGGATGGGGGCACAGCACGGAGATGGGGCACAGCACAGGGATGGGGCACAGCACAGGGATGGGGGCACAGCACGGAGATGGGGCACAGCACAGGGATGGGGCACAGCACAGGGATGGGGCACAGCACAGGGATGGGGGCACAGCACGGAGATGGGGCACAGCACAGGGATGGGGCACAGCACAGGGATGGGGCACAGCACAGGGATGGGGGCACAGCACGGAGATGGGGCACAGCACAGGGATGGGGGCACAGCACAGGGATGGGGCACAGCACGGAGATGGGGCACAGCACGGAGATGGGGCACAGCACAGGGATGGGGCACAGCACAGGGATGGGGCACAGCACAGGGATGGGGCACAGCACGGAGATGGGGCACAGCACAGAGATGGGGCACAGCACAGGGATGGGGCACAGCACGGGGATGGGGGCACAGCACAGGGATGGGGCACAGCACGGAAATGGGGCACAGCACGGAGATGGGGCACAGCACGGAGATGGGGCACAGCACAGGGATGGGGCACAGCACAGAGATGGGGGCACAGCACGGAGATGGGGCACAGCACAGGGATGGGGCACAGCACAGGGATGGGGGCACAGCACGGAGATGGGGCACAGCACAGGGATGGGGCACAGCACAGGGATGGGGCACAGCACAGGGATGGGGGCACAGCACGGAGATGGGGCACAGCACAGGGATGGGGGCACAGCACAGGGATGGGGCACAGCACAGGGATGGGGCACAGCCCGACCCGCAGTGGCTCAGCTGGGCACACAGAGCAGCAGCAGAGCTGCAGAGAAGCGGAGGGCACGGATCAGACGGGCAGCACGCCTGGAGCAAGATCCAACTTCCCTGGTTGTTTCCTAACACTGTGTCATATTCCCAGCGACTGCTCAAATTCACACTTAAATGCCTAACACATGTCAGTGCCAACTCCTCTAACAAAATATGGTTATTTGGAGGTCCTATAAAACTGCTTCTGCTTGAAAAGTGGTTAATGTGTAGCCAAATTAAGAAGAAAGTCACTTGCTTGCTGAGGAGCCCCATGCAGGCAGCTCTCGGATCGTATCTGGAGCCCTGCGCTATTTCCTGGGCTCCCCTTTCTTTGCTTTTTCTTCCCCCATTCCCCAGATTTCTGCCATTAGATGAAAATTAGGATTCGGTTATAAACCTTCGTTTCGGTCCCTTTTCCCTGCGGGCAAAACCCGGCGGTGTGACCCAAGCACAGCTGCAAGTTCAGCAAAAGGGAAAACAGAAGAGGCCAACGCCGCGCAGAGCGGCGCACAGCCAGGCCAGGCTCAGAGCTGCGGCGCGGGCTGAGCTGTGCCCGAGGCCAGCAAACCCTGCAAACCCTGCAAACCTGCAAACCCAAACCCCTGCACAGCCAAACCCAAACAACAGCCCTACAAGTCCAAACCCAAATCTCCACAAATCCTAACCCTACAAATCCAAACCCTACAGCCCTACAAATCCTAACCCAAACCTCTACAAATCGTAACCCAAACCTCTGCAAATCCTAACCCTTCAAGTCCAAACCCAACAGCCCTACAAACCCAAACCCAAACCCTTACAAATCCAAACCCAACAGCCCTACAAGTCCAAACCCAAACCCTTACAAATCCGAACCCCTACAATTCCAAACCCAAACCTCTACAAATCCTAACTCTACAAATCCTAACCCAACAGCCCTACAAATCCTAACCCAAACCTCTACAAATCGTAACCCAAACCTCTACAAATCCTAACCCAATAGCCCTACAAATCGTAACCCAAACCTCTGCAAATCCTAACCCTACAAATCCTAACCCAACAGCCCTACAAATCCAAACCCAACAACCCTACAAATCCTAACTCCTACAAATCCAAACCCAAACCTCTGCAAATCCTAACCCTACAAATTCTAACCCAACGGCCCTACAAATTCTAACCCTACAAATCCAAACCCAAACCTCTACAAATCATAACCTAAACCTACAAATCCTAACAGCACTACAAACCCAAACCCAACAATCCTACAAATCCTAACCCCTACAAATCCAAACCCAACAACCCTTCAAATCCTAACTCCTACAAATCCAAACCCAAACCCCTACAAATCGTAACCCAAACCTCTGCAAATCCTAACCCTACAAATCCTAACCGAACGGCCCTACAAATTGTTAACCCCTACAAATCCAAACCCAAACGTCTGCAAATCCTAACCCTAGAAATCGTAACCCAACAGCCCTACAAATCGTAACCCCTACAAATCCTAACCCAAACCTCTGCAAATCTTAACCTGACAAATCCTAACCCAACGGCCCTACAAATTGTAACCTAAACCTCTACAAATCCTAACCCAACAGCCCTACAAATCCAAACCCAACAACCCTACAAATCCTAACCCTACAAATCCAAACCCAACAGCCCTACAAATCCTAAGCCTAACCTCTACAAATCGCAACCCAAAGCTCTGCAAATCCTAACCCTACAAATCCAAGCCCAAACCTCTACAAATCGTAACCCAAACCTCTACAAATCCTAACCTAACAGCCCTACAAATCCAAACCCAACAACCCTACAAATCCTAACCCTACAAATCCTAACCCGATGGCCCTACAAATCCTAACCCGAACCTCTACAAATCATAACCCAAAGCTCTACAAATCCTAACCCTACAAATGCTAACCCAACAGCCCTACAAATTATAACCCAAACCCCTGCAAATCCTAACCTAACGGCCCTACAAATCCAACCCCAACAGCCCTACAAATCCTAACCCCTACAAGTCCTAATCGGAACCTCTACAAATCGCAACCCAGAGCTCTACAAATCCCAACCCTACAGATGCAGACCCAAACCGCACCGATCCAGCCCCAGCCCCCGGACGCCGCGGGGAGGCGGCGCTCCTCGCGCCCCAGGGCCGCCTCCGTGCTCCTGGAACGCCTTCTTGCTTCCTGCAGCGGCCGCCGCGGAGGAGCCCTCAGCCACCAATTAATTTCTCCGCCCTCAGGAGCGCGGCACCAAAGGCGCCCCGCGTTCCGAGCTCCGGACGTCACTCGGCAGGGAAACGTGGGGCGAGAGGCGCAGAGCCGCCCGGGAACGGCCGCTCCGAGCGCTGCAGAGCCGGGCGCCGCAGCGAGGGTCGGCACCGAAGGGGTTAACAGACATATGCCGCATAATTAGGAGATGCATTAATGATTATGAATAGTAAGCGGCTCGGTGCAAGGGGAAAAGAAGCCCAGCGAAAGGCGACGCGCACCCATCTCACGCGTGCCCTGGGAGCCGCACGTGGCGCAGGGCCGCGCGGCGCAGGAGCCGGCACTGCTGGCGCCAGCGCTTCCAGGGGTGCAGCAAACCCTCATCTTTCGTGCGGCATCCATCAAACCGGGCTGCAGGTTTTGACAAACATTAAACACAGTAAGGAGGCAATTATGTATGCATGATTTAATCTGCAACTAATTAATATGCAAATTTATTCATATGTTAGTTACTAAATTAAAAATGCAAAGAAGCCCTTATGGTGATTCTCAAAATTTTGCACAAACAGAACATTCAAAATATAAGAGAAAACGAAGTTTTTCGGAAACCTGCGGCACACTTCAAATCCCCGGGACCTGTTGCACCCAGCCGGCCGAAAATATTCACCCAAACGCCGCAGCACCACAAAAGGCCGCTGCCAGGACGCGGCGGCAGGAAGGCTGGGCACGGATCTCTGCCAGGCTGGGAGATGTGCACTAATTGTCAAGCAAGCCGTGATGCAGACCTGGCTCCCACCGCCGCACAGCAGCACCGAGCCGGGCACAGCAATACCGGGCACAGCAACACAGGGCACAGCAACACAGGGCACAACAACACCGAGCTGGGCACAGCAGCACCGAGCCGGGCACAGCAACACCGAGCCGGGCACAGCAACACCGAGCCGGGCACAGCAGCACCGGGCACAGCAACACTGGGCACAGCAACACCGGGCACAGCAGCACCGGGCACAGCAACACCAGGCACAGCAACACAGGGCACAGCAACACAGGGCACAACAACACCGAGCTGGGCACAGCAGCACCGAGCCGGGCACAGCAGCACCGAGCTGGGCACAGCAACACTGGGCACAGCAACACAGGGCACAGCAGCACCGGGCACAGCAACACTGGGCACAGCAACACAGGGCACAGCAACACAGGGCACAGCAGCACAGGGCACAGCAGCACCGAGCCGGGCACAGCAGCACCGGGCACAGCAGCACCGGGCACAGCAGCACAGGGCACAGCAGCACCGAGCTGGGCACAGCAGCACCGGGCACAGCAGCACAGGGCCGGGCACAGCCGGGCCATCACCACACCGCCCCGCTGTGCCTGCAGCCGCCCCCTGCTCGGCTCCTGCAGCACCGCCAGCTGCCAGCAGCAGCACCGGGCCGCCAGCGCCACTGCAGCCGCACTCCTTGCACCTGAGCGGGCCTCGTGTCCGGGAATGGCCGCACAGCAGGCGAGAGGACCGGCTGTGCGGGAGCCTCAGCTCCATCCCGATGCTCCGGGCGGAGCAGGGACGCGACGCGGCGCGGACGCCCGGTCAGCTCCGTGCCGCGGCTCCAGCCCCCGGCCGGCCGGCGAGCAGCAAATCGCCGCGAGACCGCAGCGTTTCTCGCGTCGTTCCGTCCCCGTGCGGCGCAGCTCCGCGCCACGAGTTTCCTCTCCCCTCGCTTCCGAGCGCAGCCCAGCTCTGCAGCGCGCACGGAGCGGCGCTCGGCCCGGCAGCACGGCTCCCGGCCGCTCGGCTCTCGCTGTTCCCTTTGTTTTCCCCGCTCGGAGCACAGAACCCGGCAGGCCCTCGGACGGCCGCGCTGGCGCCCAGCCCTGCAGCTCCGCGCAGAGCCGACAGACGATCGTCGGCTGCGACGGAGCCGCGCGGCTCGGCGCCCGGGCGGCACCGGCGGCGCGGCTCTGCGCTCCTGCGGGGCCGAGCCCCGAGTTCCCCCCCGGGCCAGAACCGCACGGAAGGCTCAGAAGGCCCAAGCGCACCCGTCTGCGCATTCGCTGCGCAGCGCTAAATCTAATTTGTTCTTTTTACTGTCACAGGAAGCACATGTTTGCAGCAATCTGTTTCCTCGTACGAACGCTTTCCTGTCTGTTTGAAAAAAACGGCAACACACTTTACCCCGAGTAACCAAGAGGTGATCATAAATATCCCTAAATAGCATTAAACAGATATGAAAGACATTAACACTTCCAGAATGCCAAAGTAGTATTAAAAAAAAATTCTAACAGATGCTCCTAGGTCAAAAAGCGAAATGTGTGTTTCCTGAAAAAAACACTCTCATCAGAATCATAAATGAACTGTGAGCGGAGGAGCGAGGTGCTGCGGAGCCGAGGCAGGATCTCGTGCTGCGGGCTGCGGTGCGCTGCTGCAGACAAAGAGCCGCAGCGCTGCTCACGGCCGCGCCGCTCCGCATCCGCACGGCGCCACGCCACGACCCGGCCCACGCCACGACCCGGCCCACGCCACGACCCAGCCCACGCCACGCCGAGCCCACGCCACGGCCCAGCCCACGGCACGCCGAGCCCACCGAGCCCACCGCCCACAAACCCGCTGCGCCCACCGCCCAGCTGCCACCGAGCGCACCGAGCCCACGCCCCGCCGCTCTGGGCTGCGCGCGCGTGGCAGGGAAAGGTGCCCTCGCCTGGAAGCGGGCACACCACGCATCCTGCATGAAAACCTCGCCTGCGGCACCCAAGTCAGCCCAGCCCGACCTGCTGCGGATGCGGAGCCCCGTGGCGGGGCTGTGCGGGCACCTGGGCCGCTCTGCTCTCCTGTTTCCCAGGAACGAAACACCGAAGCGCTGCCCTCGCCGGCCCACCCCAACCTCCTCAGAGTGCACGGGGCGCCCCGGACCCCCGTGGCAGCCCGCACTGCGGCCCTGACCCCACGTAACCGCCGTGCCCCCTCCCCGTGCCCCCTCCACGCGTCCCCTCTGCTGCCCCCGGGCGCCCCCCGGGCGCCCCCCGTCTCGGGTGCTGACCCCAACCCTTGCTGGGCCTGTCAAAACGCACGGCGGGGCCGTTGAAAACAAAACAACAATAAAAAAAAACAACCAGCCATTGTCGGCCGCCTGGTTTTGGTGCCAAGAAGCTGTCAGGGGAGCTTTGCTATGCATTTAACAATGTTAATAGTTATTGGAGCTCTTTATGCCATTTTTTTTCCCATGTTTTTTTTTTTTTTTTTCTTTTTTTTTTTCTTGCACATTTGCCGCTTCGGTGTAAAGGAAAAAAAGAAAAAACAGAAGAACTTCAGAGCAAAGCCTACAACGTTCCCTTGGCGAAGTGCAGAGGCCGGCCGGCCGACGCACGCCAGCCAAACGCCGCCGCCTCGCCCAGCCCAGCCGCCCCGCAGCCGCCCCGCGCGGCTCCCCCGCAGCCAACCCCGCGCCCGAGCAGCTCCACAGCGGGAGGAGAACTGGAAGCGGGGCGAGGAGCCAAGGCCGCCGCAGCCCCGGAGCCCCGGGCCGCGCTGCTGAGCGCCACGCAGACGTGGCTCGACGGCTTCGGCCCGGCGGCGCAGGCGGGGAACGCGGAGCTGAGCGCGGGGCAGGGCGCCGAACACAGCCGTGCCCGGAGATGCGCGCACTTCTCATTCCCTGCGCCTCCTGCGAGCAGACGGCCCAGGGCATCAGAAGCGCTGGGCTCCACGTTCCCGAAGTCAGCCCAGCTTCCGAGTCGGACAGGGGACGCGGCCCCGCCAGGGAGCAGAGCGGAGACTGGACGCGGCGCTGCGCTCGCTTTCACACCTCTCTGCCGAATCAAAGCACCTCCCCACGGCCCACCGGCCGCCGGCGCGCACCCCGCTCCGGGTTTTTCTCCTGCGGGAACCCGGCCCGCCTGCGGCCCGCGAGGGCAACGCGGAGCCCCGCGAAAGGCCCAAATCGGCAGCGTGCGCCACGCCGGGCGCGGGGGGCGGACGCCGGCTGGTTTCCTGCCGGGAAGGGGCGCGGGGTGCCGCGGGGTCCCAGCCGCGCCGCCAGCCCCCGGCACCGGCGCAGCGCGAGCAGCTCCCGCGGATCGGCCCGAAGCAGCGCTCGGGGCTGCCTTTCGCTGCGCCCTTTCCACAGCGCCCAGAAATCATCCGGACTCGTTGGCCAAAGCGCTACGGCCACGGGGAAGCGATGCCTTCTGCACTACCCGCAGCGCTCTGAAGAGGGAGTCTATGCTCAAGCTAAACGAAGACACCCAAAGCTCCGCCGGCACCGCCGAGCGGGACGGGGCCGCGCACGGTTGGCACCGGCGGTTCCGAGCGCGGCGAGGTGCGCGCATGGAGCGGCAGCGCTCCGGAGCCGAGCCGGCAGGAACGCAGCGCGTGTCGCTCCCGGGCAGGGACCCCGAGCAAGGTGTCACTGACCGCAAGCCCAGCATCTGCCGCCCGCGTTTCCACCGCATTCGCACCTGCTCAAGACCAGCGGCAGCAACGCAGAGCTCTGCCCGCACCGCCGGGCAATTCGGGCAGCTCGTCACAGCCCCCGCAACCCATCCCCGCTGCCTGGCAGATTCCATTCCCCTGGCTCGACTTACTTTACCACGTGCCAAAGATGCACTTCCCAAGCTTTATTTGTTTTTAAAACAAAAATCAGAGCTCGGTCATAACTGGAAACGGCCCGGTGGAGCTGTGCTGGGCGCTGACTTTAAGGTGAACCAGACCAGACCGCAGCCAGCGGGGATTCGCTCGGCTGCGCTCCGGGGCAGAGGCGGCACCGGGCGGCTGCACGGCACGGAATGGCTGCGCCACTGCAGGATGAGCGAGCCCGGGCGCGGGGCAGGCCGCTGAGCCCTCCCCCTCTGCCCTTCCTCCCAGCTGTCGGAAGCCATGGAATCGCACAGAAATACTGCAGTGCAACTGCTCAGATTGGCTCCTGCTGCCTCCTCCAGCAGCCTCCTCTCCCCGAGCTGCCAGCCTGGACCCGCGCGACCCGGCCCCATTTTGACCCACGGACTGAAAGACCTCCACCCCGGGGGCCCGGGGGCGTGCAGGGATGCAGGGAAAGTCAAGGGTGCCAAATCTGTTCTGGAAACCTCCTGAGAAGTCGGGCGTTTGAAGGGAACGCCCCACGGCTGCGTCCTTTAAAGCCGAGGCAGGGAGGCTGCAAAGCCTGCGCAGGCGGCACAAAGGGTGCTTCCTCCGCTCCCAGCACCAAGGCGTCTCCTGTCAGAAAGCTCCAGGTGGCACCCCAGCAGTGTTTCTCCTCTCTTGGTTCCTGGAACCAAGCAGGTGTTTCCTTAGGATCTACAACTGAGTCGTGCACTTCCTTATCTGCCTGGCTAGCAAGGTCAAAGCTGGCACGGCTGTAAATGCAGGCAGTGGCAAGTGCAAATAGATGTCTCCCGCCTAGGAGGGGACACCTTGAACGAAGATGAAAGAGAGAAGAGAGGCTTCTGCCATTACAGCTAAGGCTCGGGAGATTTTACCTTCTGATTCTTCCAGAAAAGCAATGAGGGGAGCTGCGCAAGGGAGGGGACAGGCTCTTCAGCAGGGTCTGTGGTAAAAGGACAAGGGGCCCCAAACTGAAGGAGGGGAGATTTAGGCTGTACATCAGGAAGAAGTCTTTTACAGCGAGGGCGCTGAGGCACTGGCACAGGTTGCTTAGGGATGTGGTGGTGCCCCATCCCTGCAGGCTTTCAGGGCCGGGCTGGATGTGGCTCTGGGCAGCCTGGGCTGGTGGCCGTGGCCCTGCACACAGCAGGGGGTTGGAAGTGGGTGAGCACTGTGGTTCTTTGCAACCCAGGCATCCTGTGATTCTACGACTCTCCAGACAGAACTAAGGTGAGGAGGGAAGACGAGCAGCCTTACCCCAGAGCCTTCGAACTCAACGCACAGCTGCAGGTGGCCTGCAGCAATAATGCAAAGAGGGCTGCGCTTCCCAAAGCAGGCGCATTCATACACTGAGAAACAAGCTAGAGCAACTCACACACTGCCACGTGCTGGACTCCAAAAGGAAAAGTTACCCTAACAGCCTAAAAGCTGTGAGCTCAGTGCTGCCTTAGCTCTGCTGTTAGCAGGAGCGATGAAGTCGGGAGACAGCAAAGCCTGGGGCTCATGACTGCAACCCCCAGCCCGGGGCACGCGGTCGTATCACAGAGATCCCTGGGACACAGCTGTGGAAAAGAAGAGCACCTCTCCA
Source organism: Phasianus colchicus (assembly GCF_987193195.1). Classification (NCBI taxonomy): domain Eukaryota; kingdom Metazoa; phylum Chordata; class Aves; order Galliformes; family Phasianidae; genus Phasianus; species Phasianus colchicus. The sequence continues at coordinate 92,128,618 of NC_143476.1, read as the reverse complement.
CGGGCAGGGTGGGATGCGGGCAGCTCCAGTCACAGTCAAAAAGGAGTCCAAGGAGGAGTGGAAATGAATGCAGTGCACCACAGTGACTGCATGGGGTGGCACCACAGCAAAAGAAGGAGGGCTGAAGATGGAGGAAATGCAGGAGCTGAGCTGCACTCAGTCACACCACTGAAAGCCTGGTCCCAGAAAGGAGTACCTGGAGATGAACAGAGATGATCAAAGGGCTGGAGCACCTCCCCTGTAAGGACAGACTGAGAGAGCCGGGGCTCTGCAGCCTAAAGAGGAGAAGGCTCCGGGAGGACCTGAAGGGGACTACAGGAAAGCTGGGGAGGGACTTTTTTAAGGGCAGATAGCGACAGGGTGAGGGGAAGTGGCCCTAAGCTGTCAGAGGGAAGATGTAGCCTAGATATTAGGAAGAAATTCTTCACTGTGAGGGTGGTGAGACACTGGAACAGGTTGCCCAATGAGGTTGTGAATGCCCCGTCCCTGGAAACGCTCAAGGCCAGGCTGGATGGGGCTGTGAGCAACCTGGTGTGGTGGGAGGCGTCTCTGCCTGTAGCTGGGGGCTGGAACTAGGGGATCTTGAAGGTACCTTGCAGTCCAAACCATTCTGTGACTCTGTGATTCCGTACAGCAACAAGGCTGCCACCCTGCCAGGCACTCGTTTCAGATGGACCGCTTCCAAGGGCCGTGCTCCAGAGACGGATTATTTCTGCTCCACAGGTGAGGTTAAGCCGGCTGAGCCGCACAGCGCTGCGAAAGCACTGTGAAAGGTCAGGTGTGAGTAAACCACCAGCAGCCAAGTGGAGGCTTCAGGTTACCGACCGGAACAACGGCAAAGCCTTCGGACGGAGTCAGAGGTGAGGACAGTCGTGCGGGACCGCACGCCGGGGACGGCAGCACCCACGTGGCACAGCACGCCTCTCCAGGCCGCGGCGCGGCTCCTCGCCGCCGCAGCTGCGTAGCCGTGCGGTGATGTCGGCTCCTGCCTGCGGGGCAGAAGCTCAGATGCCCGCAGCTTTGCTGCGCTGCGAACCCGTAGGCCAAACCTCCCCAAAAGCAGGACCGCCGGCGTCACCGCCGCCCCCACCAGATGCTCCCGGCCGGCTGGGGACACAGAAAGCATCGCCGCGCCACGGCTCGGCACCCCAGGCTGGCCCTCGGGATCCAAACCGAGCTGCAGCAGCGGCCGCTTCTGCAGCACGGCCAGCCCTGTGCCTCACCTCCAGCTGGAGCGGCCGCAGCGCCCCAAACCTCCCCTCCTTTCTGCTGCCCGGCAGAGCTCTGCGTGCCGCTGCCCAGGAGGAGCAATGGGAGGCAATGGGAGGCAACGGGAGGCAATGGGAGGCAATGGGAGGCAACGGGAGGCAACGGGAGGCAACGGGAGGCAATGGGAGGCAATGGGAGGCAACGGGAGGCAATGGGAGGCAACAGGAGGCAATGGGAGGCAATGGGAGGCAATGGGAGGCAACGGGAGGCAATGGGAGGCAACGGGAGGCAATGGGAGGCAATGGGAGGCAATGGGAGGCAACGGGAGGCAATGGGAGGCAATGGGAGGCAATGGGAGGCAATGGGAGGCAATGGGAGGCAATGGGAGGCAACGGGAGGCAATGGGAGGCAACGGGAGGCAATGGGAGGCAATGGGAGGCAATGGGAGGCAACAGGAGGCAATGGGAGGCAATGGGAGGCAATGGGAGGCAACGGGAGGCAATGGGAGGCAACGGGAGGCAATGGGAGGCAATGGGAGGCAATGGGAGGCAACAGGAGGCAATGGGAGGCAATGGGAGGCAATGGGAGGCAATGGGAGGCAATGGGCCGCGCGCGCCGCAGCTCCAGCTTCGGGGCCTCGCTGTTTGCAGAGCTGTGATTAGCTCTTAGTGTCATTTACTTTGTTTTCAAAACTCGCAGCCATTCCGTGCCGTTCAGGGGAGCCGATACGACGTATTTATTACCATTTATCATTGAAATTTTTATAAGACTACTTATGAATTAATCAACAATAACCGCTTTCACAAACGCTGCTGCATTAATCTCCATATCCGCCGCGTAAATCACACGGAGAACAAGTTAATATACATATTTTAAGAGAAATACAGCGGTAATTCCACCCTATCAACTCAGTGTATTATCATCGAGTTAGCCCATTTATAAATGCAAATACCTCCTCCAGCACCGCAGCCCCGTGTGACTCCACCAGCACAGCGCAGCCCGACCTGCCACACCGAGCACGCTCCTCCTGCCCGGCACCCCTGGGCTGCGCCCGGCTGTGCCGCACGGGCCCGCGGGCTCACGTCACCCGCTCACATCAGGGAGGCTCCGTCCCTTTCGGCACCACAGCGTCCTCGTGCTTGCACTGCTGGACGTGCGCCGACCGCTTCTGGAAAGCAGAGCCGAAACGTCCGGGCACACCTTCCTGTATCTCACCCGTTTCCATACGAACCGTGCGTGCCACTGAAGCAAACTCGCGGCTTTAAGGTGGATTTCTACCCGAGACACCCGGCTGCAAAGTGAGGACAGGCGGGCAGCGCCGAGCTGCGGAAGCGCGTCCGTCCTGCACCCAAAGCAAGCACACGCTGGGACCGAGGGGCACGAGCACACACTGCCCTTCCTTCTTCTGCAGCAAGAAGCAACCCAGGAAGAACTCTTCCAGCAGCCTCAAAGCCCTGAGCTGACATCTCCAACGCTCACAGCACCAGGCTGACCCGCAGCCGGGGCACAGCGCGGTGCCACAGCAGCTTGGCAGCACAGACGCCGCGCCGCCAGGCCACCACCAGCCCTCCGCTCTGCTGGGGGCGGCCGGGGGCTCCTCCGCTTCGCCCCAACTGAACCCGCAACCCAACTCCCGTAATGACCTCGGGGGGTGTGAGCTACTGCCATACAGGGGCCCAATGCAAACCAGAACCACGAAGCACAGAGCAAAGCAGATTTAAAGCATGCATTTAAACCAACACCAAAACAGCGTCGCTATTTTACTAGAAACTTTGAGATTTTCCGTATTTCAGCAGCTGACAAAACAGATTTGCGTGGCACTGCCCGACGCAATAAAGCACACAGCACTCTGTGCAACTGAAACAGGCCCCCCGTGTCTGTCTGTGCCTGTCGGGCTGGAATCCCGCGGTACGCAGTGACCACAGCCCCGCGCCGCCCGGAGCAGCAGCAGCGCTGTTGGCGCTCCGCAAATTCGGTCGGATTTATGGCAAAAAACATAAAACCCGTCAGAGATTAATACGTCAATTTGTTACATATTCCACGCGATTGATTGCCACCCCGCTCCTCCCAACAATCAGATCTAAAGATAAAACAAACACGGCTATCGAGCACCGAACGGACGTGCTCCTCGCGTCGGGGTTTGTTCTCTGTTTGCAGATACTGATGGGAAAACAGTGTTTTTTAAAGCTGTGGTGGAGAAAAAAATAGAAAAAGTACAAAAACGAAACGCAATACCGGAATGAAATGCGATCCCGGAATGAAATGCGAGGTTGGAATGAAATGCAGAGCGCTCCTTTATGTTCTACTTATTGAAACAGCCCACCGCTTCTTTTAAAATTACTGTTTTATGTACATTTCACCAGATCTCGGTGTAACTGCTCTCCAAAGGCACACTGTACCTTGGAACAGCTTCTTCAGCATTAAAAAAAAAAAAAAAAGAGGCACTGTATAGGTTTTAGGAAGAGATTTGGGGCCAAAGACAAAGGGCTGTACCGCAGAGCGGCTGACCTCCAAGGGCTGACCTCATCAAGGGCTGAGCCCCAGGAGCTGACCTCCAAGGATGACCTCTAAGGGCTGACCTCCAAGGATTGACCCCCAAGAGCTGACCCCCAAGGGCTGACCTCCAAGGGTTGACCTCCAAGGGTTGATTTCCAAGGGCTGAGTTCACCAAGGATTGACCTCCAAGACCTGACATCCAAAAGCCTCCAAGGGTTGACCTCCAAGAGCTGACCCCCAAGAGCTGACCTTCAAGGACTGACCTCCAAGGGCTGATTTCCAAGGGCTGAGTTCACCAAGGATTGACCTCCAAGAGCTGACCTACAAAGGCTGACCTCCAAGGGTTGACCTCCAAGGATTGACCTCCAAGAGCTGACCTCCAAGTTCTGACCCCCAAGGGCTGACCCCCAAGGGCTGACCTCCAAGGACTGACCTCCAAGGATTGACCTCCAAGGGCTGACCTCCAAGAGCTGACCTCCAAGGTCTGACTTCACCAAGGATTGACCCCCAAGGGCCGACCTCCAAAGGCTGCCAACACGCTTCTCCCACTACCTACAGCAGCCTTGCTTAATTACTGCTCCTTCATTATGCCCCGTGTGCCCCCAGCACACGGCAGCTCCCACTGGCAGCCACCTGGCACTGCCCAGCAGCCCCAGTGCGTGCCCCCAGCATCCCAAGGCCTCACTGATCTCCCGTGAGCCGCACCCTGCATGGAAATACATCCTCCATCCTTCGTCGCGGCCCTCAGCACGTGGGGCTCACACCACGACAGGCATGCTAAGGGCATCCATCACCCAGGAGTACCAGGAGCAGACACAGGGCGGTCCTGCGCCTCGTCCCAAGGCCACCCATCACCCGAGGCGGGGTGGGTGCCAATGGCCACATCCCACCCCGTCCCGCCCCACCGCACCGGGCCGCGTCGCACGGTACTTACTGAGGACGGCAAACCTGGAGGAACTTTCCGAACTTTCTTTGTCTGAACTTCTGCAAAGACAGAGAAAACGGCGTCCTGGTCAAGGCCGGCACGCCGCCAGCACGGCTCCTAGCGAGCGGGTCCGCCCTCAGCAGCGTGCCCAGCGCTCCCAGCGCCGCAGTGCCTCCACGCGGTGCCCACAGCCCACCCCAGCCAGGCCGCCAACCCCCCCGTGTGCACCCGCACGGGGCCCGGTGTTATCAGCTCGGCCGGCGGGAGGCGCTCACTCGCTCACTCGCTCACTCACCCATGGAGGTGCTGTGCAGCGGCCGGCGGCGCGGGTTATTGCTGGAGTACTGGTAGTACTGGGAGCCCGGCTTGCTGGGGGACAGTGCCCCGGGGTTGCCGATGTCCATCTCCCCGGCCAGGAGACTTTGCTGAAGGACAGAAAGACAGAGGTGTGTGCGTGCCATGCGGGGCTGCCGCCAACATCCCTACCGACACCGCGGTCACGAAGCGCCCTCGGCCTGCCGACACGCAAACGTTGCCCACATCGCGACTCCCCATTCGGCGCCGCTTCTGGGAGGGAAGCACAACGCAGTTAATTGACAATGAGATTATTTGCATCCGGAGGAGACTTACTGCCCACTCATGCGAACGCAGCCGGCGCTGCACAAACTTTCGGAGCCCTGCTAAGCAATGCACTGGAAAGCAATCCGGTTTCCTCGCTGCGAACAAGATGTCAGAGGGACGGCTTCAGACACCACGAAGCTAAGAGCAGCGCAGCCCACCAGCTGGCAGAGCGGAGCGGGTGGCTCCGAGCGCGAGCGTGAGATGGCCTCGCTGCCCATCCCCAGCCCAGCCAAAGCGCACGCGGCACAGTCAGAGACCCCACGTTCTGCCGCGCAGATCGGCGGGCTGTGCCGGCGGTGTGCATCGCCTGCATCTCCGCGGTGCCGCCGAGGAGCCCTTCGGAGAGCCCCGAGCAACTCAAGCTACGGGCTGCCGAGGGCCGCCGTGCTCCCATCCGACGCCGTGCCGACACCCCGGCACACGCAGGCACATCTCAGCTCCAACGCGTCCCGCACCGCCCGCAGCTCCGCAGCTCAGCCCCGCCGCCCGCGCCATCGGAGCCCCTTCCCAGCGCCATTCCGTCCGCACGGCGCCCCGCACGCACCGCAGCGCCTCGCCCACTGCCCCCGCGCCCCGCGCATTGTTCTCTGCGTGATCCCACGGCAGGAAGGCAGGTGTAGGCGCCGCCGTTTACGCGGAGGGCAAACGTACCGCTTAATAAAGAAATTTTAAAATTAAGCACCAAAAATCTAACTTTATCGTTACTTGTAATCAACTTTTACTGACTGAACTAATTACTGTACTTGATAAAGTACAGAATGTGTTTTCCCTAATCTAAATTCTAATCACCATGTCACTCACAACAGACTTAGTAATGCTTCACTAACACACTATTCACATGCAAAATACTCTAAATAGGCCAATTATGACTCTGCCCCTGTTCCCTGGTTAACCCGCTGAGAACTGAAAAATTTCACAAGGCAGTCACCAACTAAAACAAAGGCTCCTTGTCTTAAATTAAGGCAGTCTTTTTGATTCCTAAATAGCTCAACAAAGTGGCATGTCTTCTGCTGAAAGCAGTTGGTCAAATATGGCCCGCGAGCTGGAAAACCAGAAATTAAAACATCCTTCTTCTCTTTTGCCGCGCCTCCAAACACATCTCAGGGTAACTTTTGATTCGGGAAAGCGATATTACTTTTTTTCCCAGGTCAGCAAAACCGAAATGCGTGCGGAGGGACGGACGGACAGACGGACAGACGGACAGGCGCCGCATCCCGCGCCGCTGCTGGCACTGCTGCGCTGCCCAGCGCCCTGCCGGCCGTCACAGCCCATCGCCGAGCATCGCTCGCTCCGAGCTTCACCTCTCGCTCACGTCTGAGATACACCTGCAGCGACTCCGCTCCTCTCAGCACAACACCTGCGCCAGCAAAAATGGCTGCAGCTCCACCGCATCACGGCCAGACGGAGACGCAGAACTCCTGGAGAAAATGGCCATCCGCTCGCTGCCAGCGTCCTCCGGAAACGCACGGGGCTGACTGCGCGTCTCGGAGCGCTGCGGGATGAACCGCAGAAATCCCGCTCAGTCACACATTTCTATCACGTATACGTTTTAACATAAAGACAGACCTGCTAAATCTGTGCACGGCTGATCCATATGTCGGGGAGCCTCAGCCGCTCAAATCCCTGCACGCGGCCGCCCGGCTCTCACTGCACTGAAAGAAAAACTCCACAAGGCAGCGTTTGCAAACTATTGGAGATTAAACAAGATTCGCTTTCGGAGCAGAAAACACACACACACACCCGATGTTGTTTTTGTTTCTCTCATCCCAACATTTTTCTCCACAAAGAGATGCAGAGGTTCCCACGGAAAGAGACCCGACGTGGAGCTATTCCACGGGAAGGGGCCGCAGGCACGGCCGCGCGGCCGCACGCCTTTGTTCATCCAGCAACCGAGCGCTTCTCGCTGCCACCAGTTGCACTTCACAATGCCCACTCGTCCCTCCCGAGCCGGCAGGTAGCCGCGGCAACGTGGGCTGCGGCACAGCCACCACCTGGCGTGGCACTGGGGCCGGGGATGCGGGCACACAGCGCAGCACCGCGCACCGCGGCCGTGCCCGGCCAGCAGCACCCCAGCACCCGGCGGCCCCACAGAGACCCTCGGACGGCACTCACACGTGGGCACGCTGAGTGCTGCGTGTGCTCCTCAGCACCGCCCGAAGCACGACGGACCCCGAGCAGAAAAGCGCCGTCCTCGGTGTGGGGCAGGATGCGGCGCGGCTCTGTTTCAGGGTAAAAAAAAAAGGTGGGTTTGTTGTGCACCTCACGAGCACTGTGCGGAGGAAAGCCCCGGTGCAAACACACAGGCACTCATCCCGAGGTGCTCGCAGGAAGAACAATGGGCACTCAGTGCTGCTCAGCCCGCACTGCCAGCGGCCTGCCACAAAGAGCAAGACAAAACACCGGCAGAGCGCAGGGCGTGCATCTCCAAAGCAGACCTTCGGTGTGGCACCAGCTGTGCAGCATCAAAGTTCCTATTTACCACGAAGAAAAGATGAGCTTAAAACCAGAGTGCCGCATTTGTCCGACTCCCTTCCGCTCTTCAGAGCGGGGCTCAGTGTGCCCGCACGTCCTGCGCAGGGCACCTCTGGTTGCAGCCGCGCAGCACAAAAGCCCTACAGATCCTTCAGCCCGGCGGTACAAATCCCACAGCACTCCGGCATGGCAGCGCATGCCGTGCTCGTCCTCGCAGACCTGCGCTGCCAGCAGCCCGCTCGTCTGATCACAAACACAGTGAATCACACACCGGATTTGCCAGCAGAACGTTAGCTGGGGCAAACGGCAACCGCAGGAGAAGATAAATGCGGCGCAGGGAGCCGCGCCGCGCTACTCCTCATCGCTGCCTCTGCCTCTGTGGCTGCTACAGCCCCGTCTCATCCCTCCTAACTGGTAAAACAAGTCGCTAACTGGGAGTCCTGCCTCCAACACGGAGATAACCAGACAAAGACTGACAGCCGCGCGGGAGGCAATACGCACACGGTACGGCAAAGTAATATCCGTACGGGTGTGGTATTACCCCTCCTGGAAAAAACAAATGCTGCTCAAGTTCTGCTTTTCAAACAGAAATCACCTCAATGCCAACAGCTGTTACATCCGAATATCTGCTCCGTGCCCACGGAGCTGGGAAACTGATTTTTAAAAGCAGTATTTCCTTTCCTACAGAAAGAGGTGAGACAGCGTACGACAGCGCTGCCTTTTGTTGCTGCAGCATTAATTCAGATTAAAGGTAAACGTCCTGGAAGCTCATAATCCAAAAGCCTCTGAAAACACTGATCGGGGAAAAATATTTCCAGAAAGGCCATTTTTTTTTTGCTGACAACCTACATATTTCCTCTTTTTTTTGCCATCTTTGTGCCAACCCGCGATCCGGAATCAAACACGGTACGCAGGGATGCGGCAGGGAAGAGGAAAACGGGAAGCGATGCACAGATGAAACTCTGCTGAGTGTTTGCCAGGTTGGCGTGCTGCTGGCGCCCAGCAGCCCTGCACAGCTGCAGCACAAGCAGCTCGAGCAGCACAGCTCTGCAGCACCCAGCAGGCACACCGCCGTCCTGCCCTGCCCTGTGTGCTCGCCTCCCAGCTCTTCCCACTTCTAAAGAGGGGATCCCGGCTGCCCGTTTTGCCCACTCCGCACACGCCGCCGCCAGCTGCCCGCTGACCCACACGCTGCCTCTGACATCAAATCACGGTTTTCTCCAGAAAAAAAAGAGCACAAACAAAGTGCACTGCCTCCATCCTTGGCACTGAGAACCTACACACTGCACTGGTGTCCACCACGAGGACCTAAAGCCCCTCCGCTGGACCTCGCAGCATCTGTTCTGCCCCAAGTGTGCAAACAAAGCAGCTCGAGTTTGCTGAAATTCCCCCTAGTTCATGCATGCCGCGGCAGATGAATGGGCAGTCTTCTTTTCTTTCCTAAGCTAACAAATTCCTAAATGCCGCTGTCCTGTTTTCCTTCCCTCTTGCAAAACCGCAGGATGCAGGCTGGTGCCTCATCATCAGCTCTCCTCGGTGCCCTGCCCTCGGTCTATGAATTTTCACTTAAGCCGAGTTAACCAAGTAATGCTGCGTACACATCTGAATCATTCCTTGGTTATTTCCTTCTGTGATTTCAATCCTCTGTTTTTAATCAAATTATGAAACTAAATTTCCACATATCATGTGACTATCGGGGCATCTGTTCATAATCTGTCCAATTCCTACAAATACTCCTTTCTTTAGCTTTTGGAAATTTGGCAGCTCTCTGCAAAATCTTCTCCGTGTCATTTGCGCCCAGTGTTTCTCTCTAATGCCAAGTGTAAATTGCAAACCACGGATGGCAAACAGAGGGAAACCATTTCCGTGGGTTTCGCCGGGAATGTTTTCAAGCAAAGGTACTGTTTTCCCTTTTTCTAAACCAACACTAATTCTGAGAAGTGTTTGCCGAAAATGTCTGACTTCAGAGGACAAAGGAACTTCTCGCACACAGACCCATTTTCCGCAGGGCTCTGCTTTCTCAGGAGCGCACTGCGCGTACGAAGGGAGGGAGACCTCGGCGCCTTCATTTTCCTCCTCCGTCTGGCAGCACAAAACCTTTTGTTCCGCTCCCCCCACTTGCAGGGCAGCACCTCGGCTGCTCTGCTCCTCTTCTGGCTCTGACCTTTTCCATCAGGAAATGCTCGCAGGTAATACTGAGCAGTTCACCTTCAGCCAACCCTCGTGCACTGACGTCGCCAGTGTTCATTCTCTGCTTCTTTTTAATTTCTTCACTCTCTCCTCATCTGCGTCACCTAAAATCGCTCTTCAGCTTTACACCTTCCTCGGGTAATTTTTCCCAGTTGTGCTTTTCCAGGACTGGGCACAACCTGAGCACAACCACGACCTCCCAGTGCTCACGCACGGTGTCAGCACGGCGCTGAGCAGGGAGCGCTCCCGCACCTCCGCAGCGCTCAGCAGTCGTGGAACAGCAAGGGCTTCAGATCTGCTCTGCGCTCATTTTCCTCGTCCATTTCAGGTGAGCAAGGAAAGGAGGCATTTGCAACTCCTTACCTCATTTTCCCGCATTTATTCTGGGTGCATATGCGCTTCCCCCTATCTCTTTATTCACCATTAGACGCAATGACTCAGATTATCATAGCGCTGCTCGGTGATCACCAAAGGTGAGTCACTTCTTTGCATTAACCATCCCCGTCATTTGTGTTTGCAGTAAATGATTTTACCGCCAATTGCACAGTTTTCCATTTTTTTTCCTAAAGCTTCAGCATAATAAAAATATTTCATTTTCTAGTGTTCAGGAAGAAATGCTAAAAAGTGATTCATCTGAACCACAAATCTGAAGGAAAGAAGGGATTCCTCCTCCGCTGAGCAGTCTGCTCCCTTTGTGACTTTCTGCTACAGAGCTTCTGCTCGAGGGCTCGGGGCTGGAAAGAGCCCTTGAAGTGACCACGCTCACAGTTCCACTACTGCACAGAGCAGCAGCAATGCGTGTCTGTGCGTGATGCACAGCATCAGTGTACCGGTGCACAACTACGTGCACAAATAAAACTGGCTGTCCCACACCACCTCCAGATGCTCCCCACTGCTGCTGGCCAAGAGCAGCGCCCAGTCCAGGTCCCTGCGCCTCACCACACACCCCATAACTGGTCCCAGTGCCCCGTCCCCAGCCCCAGTGCCCTGTGCCTGATCCCAACATCCTGTACCCGGCTGCAGTGCTCTGTAACTGGTCCCAGAGCCCCATACCTGGCCCCAGCATCCCTTGCCAGGCCACAAGCTCCTGAGCCGGGTTTGATCCCTTTGTGCAGCTGGAGGGAGTCGTCGGGATGTTCACTCAATCATCTTCAGTCTTTCAGAACACTACTCTCATTCTCACAGCAAAAGCCAGCCGGATGATCAGAGCTTTCAAAACACTTCTGCCCAAACAACACCTGCAGCAGTGCGTCCCGGCGGCTGAGCAGTAGCAAGAAGGGCAGGTCCCCACGCCCTGGGACAGACTGGGCAGCCCATGAGTGCCTACAGAGCCCTGGCATCACCCAGCAAAGCACTGTGCTGCCTCCTGCCCTGTCCTGGCATTTGATGAGGGGAACAGGGATGGGTAAGCCAATGGAGAGGTTGGTGCGGTGGGTGGGTGGAAGGGCTCCCGTGCAGCTGGCCATGCCTGGCGGTGCTGGGGCTCAGGAACACCTCACACCTCCAGAGCCTCTCCTGAGCGGAGCGACGCTTCGTGCCATGGAGCAGCAGGGATACAGGGAACAGCTGGGACCTTCAGCAACCATGGGCAGTGGGCACTCAGCCACTGCACCCCACTGCACACTGCAACGCCACAGGTCGTAAGGCTTTGCAATGCAGGAGATGAGGCAACTGGGATCTGTGGCACTACTGGTGCTGCAGAACTGCAGGCTGACAGCTGAGCAGCAATGACCGGAGCACATGGAGCTGCAGCCAGGGGAGAACCCTCCAAAATCACTTGGGTTTTGGGAGCTGACGAATGAACAAAGCTTTGCAGTGATTTTACAGAGCAGCACAAGCAAAGGTTTGCTGCATCACAGGGAGCCCAAGTGACACACGGGGCATTTTTGCACTGTTCTTCCCTGAGACAAATCCCAGTGACTCGCAGGCAAGGACTCCTGAGCCACGCTCTGCGTTCTCTCAGCTCAAGTAAACACTACAACGTGGTTCAGTGAGGATGTCCCACCTGCCTGGCAAATGATTACCAGCCCTAAAAAGAGCTGTTGACCCAAGAAGCCAATGATCATCTCTTCCTGGTGTCAGCAGCAGTGTGCAAACAGCTCACAGCAGCACCCTGCCTCGCTGCGTCCTGAAGGGGTGCAACACCTCAACACACCTCACTCTTACAAAGGTGATCTGTGGCTAAATTCCCGCTTTTAACGACATAATTATTGCTCTCCCTTTGAATATGACAAGAATGAAAGGGCTTACGGAAGTTCAAATGCACGGGCATCAGAGTGTTTCTTGAAATTACGCTAGTAATATTTTTAACCTAAGAAAGGTTACAGTAAAAATATCCACGAGACTGAAGAAACTTCCTGTCCAAAAGAATAACAAAGGCCCATGCTATACACTGTCAGTCTCTCAGAGGATGTCTTTTTTTTCAAATTCATCATTCTTTAAGACAAACAGCAGCCTCGCCCTTCTTAATGCAAAAGAGGTTCTGTAGGAAGAGCCACACCTGCCTGCAAACCATCAGCTGTGACGATGTCCTCCAGCATCCTGCACCAGGACAGGGCTGGGTGCTGGGAAGTGGAATCTGCACCCGACACGAAAGGAGCGTGGGGAGAAGTGCCTCGGGACCCAACGGTGCACAGTAGGCTGCAAATAAATCCCCTCATGAGCAGGGAGAGCCAGGACTGCCCCGTGCTGCCGGGCACACAATTCCTGCTGCGTGCTGGTGCTCTGAGGTCACTGTTGGTCTGTGCACATCCATGCAAAACACCAGCTCATGGCACAGATGCAGCACGTGAACTTCCCTTCTGCCTCTCTTTGCCTCTCTTCTAAATTGCACTCTGCTGCTCCCCACCTCTGGCCACGCAGCTTTCCATGCGCTCTTTGAATACAGGCCTTCCAATAGAACTGAGCCATCCTTACACAATGTGCAACCCAGGAGAAAACATAAAGGCACATTCATTTCAAGTGAAGTCTGCAAAGTTGAGGTCACCTTGTGCTTGAGACAGGACAAAATATTAGAGTGCCCTCCAAGAACAACAAAATTGGCCAATTCAGCTGCTGTGAGAAATGGGAAGGAAGAAAAAGCGCTTTTTTTCTGCTGAGCCAGGTGAAAGCCTAACAAGCTGGTGTGTCAGAGTCGGAGTGGAGCCCTGCAGCTTGCTCAGCACTGCCGGAGAATGCCCGGCAAGATGAAGGGTGCCTGAGCTCCAAAAAGCTTCAGCACAAACGCTGCGCACAGGGAGCAGCCCCAGCACTCACACACAGGATAGCAGCCAGCAGCACCTCACATCCACTCCTGGTACACAAACCAAAGCAGGTGCAGCCAGCAGCCTGATCAAATCCTGGCAGGAGCAGTGCATCTGCAGACAGGGGCATGCCCCTTAATCCAGGTTCCGAAATACTGCTGTTTTCTGGGGAAAGCAGCACTCAGTACAAGTGCCTCTGGGGGCCAGCACCCATTTCAGAAGTCCGGCAAGGGTCTGCCTGCAGGCACATCTTCGTTCAGCTCTTCTCTCGTGTCTTCCCCAACTCTGCCCAGGCCTTCTCTTACTTCTTCTTGCAAGGTCTGACTCCACCTGTTCTCACATTGGTACACGACAGAACAAAGCTTTTGTAGGCAACGAGGCAACCTGTGGTGTGGAGCACAGCTCCCCAGGGCTGTTACCACCTCAGTCTGGTGCTGGGGACAAACGCCACAGAACGCGGAATGGGAGCATCTGACAGAAACAGCTCACAAATCAAGGCAGGCCACCACGCAGAATGACTGCGCCAGGCTGAAGAGAAGCACTGAGCGGAGCAACACTTACAGCCCTTCTTTCTGCACTGCAGTTCTTGTCCCATGGAAATGCACAGTATGCCTCAGAGCAGTGGAACCAATAATGGATCACAGAATCGTGGAATCATTACGGTAGGAAGAGCCCTCCAAGCTTCCCAAGGCCAACCAACTTCACTGTGCCCCCTGCCCACACCCCCACGTGCCACATATCCACGGCTCTGGGACACTTCCAGGGATGGTAACCCCACCATTTCCATGGGCAGCTGTGCCACCGCATCACCGCTCTGTCCAAGAATGAAGCAGGAAAATACGCAAAGAGCCAGCAGAACTCACACGGCGAAAGCTGTAAATCCCAGCAGCTTCAGAGAGCTCCTAGGAACTGGAAAACTAATGGACAGCAGCACAGCACCGCTCTGCTCCTACCCAGGGAGAAGAGTACGTGCGGAAGGAGCCTCACTGAGCCCTGCAGGATTACTTAGAACTACACATCCTGTTGTACCCGTGTAACTTCCAAGCTGCCTGTGCTGCCCTATGAGTGCAAAGTCCCATGAAATGTATGGTTACGGTCTCAGGACGTGCCCACAAAGTGGCAGGAGCGATAGCAGCCCCCATGTGCCACTCATAGCGGGGGTGAAGAAGGGCACAGCGGCTGCAGAGCTCTTCTGATGCTGCTGAAAGAGCACCGCCTGCCCCCATCTCCCTGATGTCCTCTGTAGGTGGCTCTGCTGTGCCGTGCTGTGCCATGCTGTGCCATGCCATGCTGTGCCGTGCTGTGCCATGCTGTGCTGTGCCATGCCGTGCTATGCTGTGCTGTGCCGTGCCATGCTGTGCTGTGCCATGCCATGCTGTGCCATGCTGTGCCGTGCCATGCTGTGCTGTGCCATGCTGTACCGTGCCATGCCATGCCATGCTGTATAGTGCCGTACCATGCCGTGCTGTGCCGCGCCATGCCATGCCATGCCATGCTGTGCCGTGCCGTGCCATGCTGTGCCGTGCCATGCTGTGCTGTGCCATGCTGTGCCGTGCCATGCTGTGCTGTGCCATGCCATGCCATGCCATGCTGTATAGTGCCGTACCATGCCATGCTGTATAGTGCCGTACCATGCCGTGCTGTGCCGCGCCATGCCATGCCATGCCATGCTGTGCCGTGCCGTGCCATGCTGTGCCGTGCCATGCTGTGCTGTGCCATGCTGTGCCGTGCCATGCTGTGCTGTGCCATGCCATGCCATGCCATGCTGTATAGTGCCGTACCATGCCATGCTGTATAGTGCCGTACCATGCCGTGCTGTGCCGTGCCATGCCATGCCATGCTGTGCTGTGCCGTGCCATGCCATGCTGTGCTGTGCCGTGCCATGCCATGCTGTGCTGTGCCGTGCCATGCCATGCTGTGCTGTGCTGTGCCATGCCATGCTGTGCTGTGCCGTGCCATGCCATGCTGTGCTGTGCCGTGCCATGCTGTGCTGTGCCGTGCCGCCAGTCATTGCTATTTTTTGCCTTACATTAAGATTAAAAATCTCCGTCCTAAAAGCTGTAGCTGTCAGAGCACGTTGTTACTCACCACCTGTACTTTAAAGGCAATCTTATATATTAAAACAGTGTGCAAAAAGCAACAGAGGAATTCCCGAGAGAGCTACACACCAGCGATAGAGCTGATTTCTATTAGATTTTATATGCACTTTCCAGGCACTTCAGAAAGACAAGAACGTGTGAAATTCCACCTGTAGCACAGCCTATACCTTCACCACCTCAACAAAAACATCTCCAGACAGCCAACCACGACCCGTTTTCAAAGAAAGAAAACAGCCAAGAAAATAAAGCAGCCAGGCCTGTAAGCCTGCAGACAGATGGCCGTACGCCGTCATTAACTTCAAAACGAAACCGAAATATTAACTTCTCCACTACTGCTGAACACTGTGGCAGGACCCGAGTGCCTGGCAGGCACAGCTCAGCTGCCGAAAAGACATCAGGAAATGCCCGGCCGCCGCAGGATCAGTGCTCAGTATCTGCCCAGCTCCAACCACGTGCGTGGCGCCTTCCAAAAGCAGAGGGAGCAGAGTCAAGCCTCCTTTGCTCCTCGGCTGAATAAGAGTGAGGACACGAGGGCTGAGGAGGCACGGCGAGGGAAGCACACCGTGCACAGAGCTGGAAGGGACCTCTGACTGCCATCCAGTCCAACGGCCTGCACCGAGCACAGGCAGCACAACCCCACCGGGCAGCCCGGCGCTGCGGGTCTGCTGGACGGGGCACCCTTCATGGCAGCACGTGTGTCACGGCAACAAGCGGGTCTGCAGCGGGAAGGGCTGGGGAAGCTGCCCGCCCGCGAGCTGCCACGCACAGGGAGCAGCGCTGCACAGAGGGGCGCCGGGCAATTTCCTCCCGCCCCGTCCTGCAGGCAGCGCAGCGCAGCCGGGCCTGCCGTGTGGCTGGGCAGATGTTCCTCAGTGGCTCTTCCACCGAGGCCGAGGTGATGGCAGCCTGGGCAAAACAACGTTGCAAAAGGGGAAGGCAGAGCCCGGCGAAGCAGGAAAGGGGAACCGAGAGACAGACAGCACGGGGCAGCGCAGCCCTGAGCCGACGGGCGCAGCCAGCGGATGCAGCCCGAACGGAGGCACGGCTGCACCAGAAGCGCGGGAAGGACGGGGATGGTTCTGCTTGCACACAGTGCCCACAGAGCCCTGGGGGCAGCCGAGGGCCACACGTGCGGGGTGGGACCTGGAACCCAGGCACGGATGCACCTGGGAGGTGCCGCATGTGGGCGTCCAGGCAGTTCGTCATCCATTTATTTTAACGCTGAATTGAAGCGAGCCGAAAAGCATCTCTGGATGTGAGAAGACAAATATTCTGTAACGAAGGGGGGAGTGCTCTGTGACAGCTCTGCAGCCATCTGATCCTGCCCGTGTGCCTGAAGTATCAGCAGGCTTTCTTTTTTTAGGCAGGAGGATAGCAGGACTTAGTCACTGCTTTTCATTTCCGTGTACGTGAGTAGCTGGTAGGACCCGCACCCCCGTAGCTCCCCTGAGGACCTCGCTTCTCAGAGGTAACCGCTCCTTTTTTAAGCCACGAAGCAAAGGAGATCATCCCTGGGGGCAGAGCTGCTGCCAGGCAAAGGCTGCCCGGGCACGGGGGCAAAGCAGCACGGAAGCCATCCTTCAAGGTGGGGCAAACAGGTTTATTTTCTCTCCATCTATCACCAAGGAGCAACTTAAAGAGCTCTCTGTGAAAATCAGGTGTTGGGAGTTTACTGGAAAGCTCTTAAAAATACACAGGCAGTGGGCTGGTGCTTATCTGGACCTTCCACAGGAGCACAGAGCGGAACAGGTGAAGAAATCTGAATGACCCGCAGTCTGCATCTGCAGCATCTGTGTGCTACAGCACCGACTGCTCCCTGCAGTCATGTGCTGAACTGTTTACTTTCTGACCCGAATGACTTCAAATATAAACATCGGCCCATGTGAAGTGTAAGCAAAGAGACATACTGAAGACTGAAACCTGGGGAGATGCAGACACATTACGGATGGCTGAGGCTGCAACTGGAAATATTGCGAGGAGGAAGTTTCCAGAAGACGAGAAATTTGAAGACTTGTAGAAATTAATTAGTAGCTGTCTTAGAAAGTGGAGATTCAGACTAAATCTCGCATACCAAATGTTTTGAAAATAGTGATTATTCTTATGATCGGCGCTCTGTGTCTGTCTGCGCCTGCAAAGGATCTCGCTTCTCCGTCTTGAGCTGCTCTGGATGCGAAGTTCCTGCCTGCAGTCGCATGGTAATTAAGTGTGATTAAAGATGCTATTCATTCCCCTGTAAGCAGCAGGTAACCACATGTCAGAGGGGGTGGGGGGGAGCCGAGCAACTTCTGGGTAGTAAAAAGGCTATTGGAAATGGTCTGTTGGAAATGAGCAATGCGGCACACACGGCAAACGGCAACGGCCACGTGGGCTCGCGGCAACCATGGGAGCCCAGCGCGTTCAGAAGTTCTGTACACCTGCAGGAAATAACATCATCCCTGTCTGTGTGCACTGGGACAGGCCGAGACCCCACTCGTGGCCTGGGCACAACTGCGACAAAACCAGAGAGGAAAAGTCCTCCAGCCACAGCCAGAGCCCGAGCCCCACCAGGAAGGCCTGAGTCACAGAGGGCCTCCAGGAATGAGGACACAGGGCAGAGTGGAAGGGAGGACCAGAAGACAGCTCCGCTCCAAAAGCCAGCCAGCCCACCGGCTCGGAGGGGGGTCAGGGGCAGACTGCACAGCTGCACGTCAAGGCTTCCTCCCCACATCCACGTCCGATGTGACATCCATCACACCCCCTGGTAATACTGGAAGGTCAGCTCCTCCTCAGCATGCTTCCATAAGCCTCGCGGATGGGAAGGGAAGGAGCCACCACAGGGATGGGAAAGCAGAGCTACACCGTGATCGCTGCCTATGGAGAAAGCACTGGGTGCTTGACGAAAGCCACTGCCTGCTCTGAGTAGGTGGCGAAAATGCTTTCAGCCAGTATTCCAGTGACCTTTTTTGTTTGCTTTGTAGGGTTTCTGCATTTAGATGAGCAAAACCAGCCAAACCATACCTTGCGTGCCGAGGAGAACACCCCTGCCTATCGGCCCCGGACCCACCTGGGCACTCAGCAGTCAATTCTGAGTCTAGAAAATTGCCAGAATGAGTGAAAGCAGCCCACCTTCCTGCTAGAGGTCTTCCATCAAGCGCTGGTCAGCCCTGACACAGCAGCACGCTGTACGGTGGGATCACAACCCACCACGTCCCCCCGCAGGCAAACCTCATCCCCCTGTTTATCACATTCACGACAGCACAGAAAGTCAGAGTGCAGCCACTGCGAAGGCAAACCAAGCCCCTATTAGCACTCAACCACAACATAAACCTATTATTGCACATTACAAATAGCAGTGCTATTCTGTTGCCAGGTTATAAGCTCCAGAAAGGTGCCCTTGGAATGCTCACTTCCAACAAAATAGCCCTCAGCTTAACATCTGATCTAAAGGGCTACGAGAAAAGCGCTTCCTTTTACCACTAAATTGCAGCGATGGGTTTTAGCATTTCTTCAATTATGATATGGACAATGAAACCGTGTCTTTCTGGATGCATGAGGAATTCTGCTAAATGAGCCATTCAGACATCTGAACTTAAGTCTGTGTCTTTAATACATTTGATTAACATGGAAATTTTATCTCTTATGTCATTATTTTAGTGCCGTAACATCGAAAGCATTAGTCCACAACGTGCCCATGATGGCAGGAGTACAGCTTACGAGCACGTGAAGTAATTCCTGGAGCAGGAGCCATGGATCCACCTCGCGCAGCAAGATGTTCGAGTGGAAATGACGGGAGGGGTGGATCTCCTCCAGCTGTACATCACCGCAGAAGGCAGCAGCTGAAGCTCCCCAGCCCCACCGAGATACTGGGCCGTCCGACCTCACGGCAGGCAAAACGTCACCTATCCGCGTCCTCTGCCGGGCTGCGACCCCGCCAGGCCAGCAGCCATCTCCTCCATCCCACCTGCATCCCACAGCCAACTGCGAGGCCAGCCCTACGCAGGAGCTCAGCACCTCCCAGCTCCACACTGAAGGAGCTGAGCGCTCCTGTGGCACGGAGCTGCTCCTCCCTGCATCTGCTTCAGCCACCGGCTGCACACACGGCATGCTTTACCTTGCACCGCACCTCTGCAGGGCACAGCATCCACAAACAGCTGGGGTGGAAAGCAGGCACCACCCAGCCAGGGAGTCAGGGTATCCGAACAGTCCCCAACAAACAGCACAGTGCCCTCTGCTAAGGGCGGGAGACTGCTCATCCACCTGCAAAAATGGGTGAGCCAGGAGCTCGAGGTCCATGCTAAGCTGAGGTGTCGCTCAGCGTCCTGCGCAGCTCTGGTGCGTGTTTGTAACAGGAGACAGAGCAGAGAAGGAACTACCGCAGGTAAAGGAATCCTGCCATTCACACGTGAGGAAATCTCGTTATTTGACTAAGCAAAAACTGCTCAGTGATTTGTAACAGAGGAACAAAACGAGCTCGGCGTGTCTCCAGAGGTCTGCAATATGATCTTCAGAAAAGGTAGCTTGCCAATTTAACTGAGGTAGGAGTTATTTAATTTTTTTTATATACAGGTATAGTTTTCAATAAAACTACATATGCCTGTAATACCGCAATGGCAGATGTGTCTCGATTATTAGAGGTGGGCTCAGGGGAATACATACAATGGATCTCGAAATCCATAAGCAGCTGTTTGGAAGGGAGGGGTGGAACGCTGCAACACACACACATGTTCCTTAAGTGCAGTAATGTTTTGTTATTTTACTGCAGGTGTATTACAGAGATGAAATTTAATAACTTATTGTATACAATACCAATAAAACGGGAAAGTTCTCTGCCCCGGCATTCACAAACAAAGCACGGATTGGAAGCAGCCCTGCATGCACCCCGTGTCTGCAGCCACAGCTCAGCCTTCCCCACTGCTCACTGCTCACTGTGCCCAGGCCATAAGAACGGCAAAGCAAAAAGCTCAGAGCGCCCTGCGGGGCAGCGAGGATCGCACGGCGCGTCGCACTCAGGACAAGCAGAAGGATCTGCATGCCCGGGACAGCTCAGCCATTGGGCTCTGGGCACCGCCGCCCCACACCGCTCCCACAGCCACTCCTGCAGGAGGCACCCAGCGCGGGCTCACGTCAGCCTGATCTCAGAGCACGCGCTCATCTCAGCCGAAGGAAGCACTGGAAGGACCTTTCAGAAGGGCGCAGATGTCAGGTGATTCCCCTCGCTTTTTCCCCTTTGTCTCCTTGCCTGACTTCTCTTCATACAATCAGAGGTGTTGCAACAGTTCGGTAATTCACAGCAGAAACAGGAAGTCCCAGGACTTCTGGGAGGAAGAAGAGAACGGGCAGTGGCTATTTCTGCCCATTCTCCTCCCGGCATGAATGTGCCATCATGCACGGGTTTGCACACTCACGGGGCACACCAGCAGGCAGCTGGGCTCCATTCATCCACACGCCTCTGCCCAGGAGCCGCCCTGTGTCTCTCTTCATGTCCGTTATGCCCATTCCAAAGTTCTCCAGCAACATTTCTGCCGTGCCCATATGAAATCTCAGCCAAAACCGTAGGCTGCAGGCGCCCTTCATCTTCCTCAGCGAGCGGCAGACAGTCACAAACTGAAATGCAGAGCCACCCTCGATGCTCAGGGATGGAAGCCCTCTGTGTGCCACTGTGCGCGGTCTGAGCACTTCAGGGCCCCATCGCTCACGTCCTTCTGCCCCCACCTGCTCCAGAGGCGGGAGAGGAGGGGAAGGTGGGGCAGCGGGGGGGATGAGGGTGGGGAAGGGCCGCGGGAAGGATGGCACAGACTGAGCCGTTTTGCTGCAGGGGTTAAATGCTGTGTCTGCCATTTCCTTCGTCAGCCCTTCCTGCAGCAGCGCCTCGAGTCGGGCTGAAGGCAAGCAGATATGATCTCATTCAGGATGGAGATTATTATATTTTGGTAGCAGATATTTAAAAAAAAAAGAAAAGAAAAGAAGGAAAGCCGGCGAAGCTTGCATAACTCCACTCATTTTTACCTTCGCACTTCATCCCAGCTCCAGCCTTCAGCGCTGGGTTGGTTCCAAGCACCGCCGACAGTATTTCTTGCACGTCACATCCAAAAACAACACCCAGGTTCACTTCTGAGAAGTCTTAATAGTAAAAACAACCATAGCTCAGGATCTGGGGACTCTGCTAGAAGCTAAAGCACCTTGAAAGCCAGGCTATCTTTCAGCCCTCACTTCCCAAAAGGACATAACCCAAATCGTCCAACAGCTCCCCAATCTATTCCCATGTACAATCTGTTGGAAGTCCTGGTGCATGTTTTCTGTCCATCAAGCTCATTGTACAGTGATGTTTACTGCTTACTTTGAGCTTCCTCCTGCCCAGCAAAGTGTGGCAGCTCAGGGTTACCCACAGCCACTCCCACTGCCATTAAGGATGAGCAGATCCCTGCTGCCCCACCTGCCTAGCTTCAGCACGGTGCTGCCCGAGGCTCTGTGAGAAAGAAATTGAAGCACTGCCCATAGCTGCCACGTGCAGACCCTCACGTGGGGTCAGGAGAGGAGGAGGGTCAGGGGAGACCGCATCACTCCCGACAGCTGCCTGGAAGGAGGCTGCAGCCAGATCGGGGCTGGCATCCTCCCCAAAATAACAACGATGGGACAACAGGTAATTAATTGCCTTCAGTTGTGTCAGGAGAGGGCCAGGATGGCTATGAGGAACAATTCCTTCTCCAAAGAGCGGTGCTGCAGCGGCACAGCTGCTCAGGGAGTGGTGGAGTCCCCATCCCTGGAGGTGTTCCAGGGCCGTGGGGATGTGGCACGTGGGGACATAGGGGGCACAGTGAGGTGGGCTGGGGTTGGGGATCCCAGGGGTCCTTTTCCAACCTTCATGATCCTGTGGTTCTGTGACCTACATTGCAGTGTCAACCAACAGCACAGAGGAGGGCAGGAAAGCTGGCTGAAGTGGGACAAGTGAAGGAGGTGCACTTTCTCAAACACTGCTAATACCCCCGAACCAGCACAGCCAGAAAAAAAACCCTGGTCTCTGGGGGAACGGAGAGTAGAAGAGAATTAAGACAACACGTAAAATCCTGACTTCACAGAACACAATGAGGTTTTTGTCATTAACTTCACTGAAGTCAGTATTTCAGAAGTGCCTCGACAACAATTTGGTGCACGTTCCTCAGCTGACTTCTCTCCGACAGAATTAAACAGCTCCCACGATGCGCCTTCCTCCATTCCCACTGCCATCAGCGCTGTACTTGCCGTGATCCTCTCTAAGAGCAGAACTGGGGCCCTGGCTCGGGAATAAAAGCCATCCTGAGGGAACGGCTGCTGCACATCCAACCTCTCCTCTCCCCAGCGTGAGCAGCGCACAGAAAGGAAAGCTCAGAGCATCACTGCTGTTTGCACGAAGAGGGGTTGTTGGCTTTTTCCTACCAGAAGATTAATAGGTAGCAAGTTCAATATCGTTAAGTATTTAGTTTTCCTTAATTGTTCCAGGAATTCATCTACAGAGAGCAATGCATCACATCTGGAGGTAGCAATTTACCTTTCAGGAATCAACAAAATCTGCACACTCCTCCTGGGTCTGGGGAGGAGCGTGCGGAGCTGCGGCTGCACTGAGCTCGGGGTGCTCTCAGCAATCTGCAGTACCACCAACACCATTTTCCTTGGAAATCACCACGTCTTTCTCAATGTCTTCTGCCCAGGGAAGCCCATCTCTCAGCACATCCAGAAATCTCGCAGCAGAATCGTAGCTTTGGGTTTCCTTCCACGCCGGAAGGTTCCTACTTGTTAGCAATGCGGTAGGTTCTGACCGTGGCGCAGCTGGAGAGCAGACAATAGATGGCCCTCGGCACTCCAGTTACTCCTTCTGTACCTTTCAGGAATTCAAGAGATTCTTATTTCAGCAGCATTCTTCTCCTTCTCGTCCGGGCACTGGTCATATGCTTCATTTCCTCTTCCATTACACTTCAAGAGAGTGGATACAGACGGCAGAAAGAAAGGCCTTGCATGGTCTGCAGGTTTTGTTATATTTGTAGTTTTTTGAAGTACATACCTAACATGCCTCACATTTTCATGCATGAAACCAGAAAAAAAGAGCAGAAAGTACACTGGGCAATGACATTTCTCCATCAGCTCTTCACCAACCGCACACAAGTGGTGGTGCACGGCCTTACCAGCACCGAGTTCTGCCCCATCCACAGCCCAGAGCCCTTCACTGCCCAACCCCGTGCCCAGCACTGCGAGCTCCCACCACCGCTGTGCCCCTCCCAGCACTGCAGGCAGTGCCACACGAGGTCACATCAGAGCCCAGGAACTGCGTGCCCTTCCACACCTGTGTATCCATGAGCATCTGCTGGATTTGGTTCAATCACAGAATCATGGAATGGATCTCGGGGCTGGAAGATCCTTCCACACCTGCTCTGTGTGCAACAAGCTCACCCTCACTGCACACAGAGGGAAGGCCACGAGCAGAAGGTAAGGATTCTGAGATCGGCCAGCACTGCCAAACAGCATCCTCAGCCCTCAGCAGCCACGCTGCCCTCTGTTCCGATCGGTCCCTGCTCACTGCCAAACTCAGGGAAATACGCATCTCCTGGAGGCTGGCAGCCCTGCCTGTGGCAGGGGGTGGAACTCGATGATGCGGGGGTCCCTTCCAGCCCCAAGATCCATTCCATGATTCTACGATCAAACCAACTCCCGCAGATACTCATGGATACAGGAGCACAGGAGCAGCCCGCAATGCCAGCCACATTAGGGCCCTCCATGCAACACGGAAACCGAACAGCACAGAGCGGCTCCCAGTGCAGGAGCCCAGCTGAGAACCGAAGCCGCTGCTCTGAGCCAGGATAAGGCAGCGCCCCACGGACATTCAGCACACTGCCTTGCTTCCACGCCAAGCAGACCTTCACAGAAGCACAGAACGGCCTGGGTTGGAAGGGACATCAAGGATGATGAAGCTCCAACCCCCTGCCACATGCAGGGCCACCAACCTCCACATTTCATACCAGCCCGGGCTGCCCAGGGCCCCATCCAACCTGGCCTTGAACACCTCCAGCTTCACCACCACGCAGCTCCATGCCCCTCCCGTCACTTTGCTGCAAGCAGGGCGAAGCAGCGTGCCTGCCTGCCCATCCCAGCCACATTCAGGATGGGGAAATCCGCACAGGCTCCAATCCCTCCATTTCTCTGTGCTACACGAGGGCTGCTTCCAAAATACGCCAGAAGACGACAGCCCCACATTACCAATGCACACGGGATGAAGGGATCAAGCACTTCCCTTTCCTATAGGGAAATAATATGCATTTTGGCTGTCTTTGTGGTTCGTTATTTTTGTCCTGGCAGATTCAAACGGCATAAAGCTTTGAATGTTAAGAAGGCTATTAAATTCTTTCAATACTTTTCCAAAGTAAGAGGCTGCTGCACTCAGAAAAAGGAAGCCCAGCATTCTCCACGAACAAAATGAATGTGAACGCACGATTAATACTGCAACTGAAATTAAAAAGAAAGCGTCTTTTAAAGAAATCAATTGTCTCGAAACAAAGGACAGACTTTTGGCTATCGATAGTATTTTTAGACTCAGACTTTCTCTGGAGACTTAAAAGTATGCAAATGCAGAGCGCGCAGCGGCGCACGCACACGCGCTGCACCTTTGTGTTGCACTGGCACTTTATTATTTAATTAAACTACTCTTATTTCTCTAGCTCACGCACGCTTCCCTTGAGACGGCTTTGCTGTTAGCCTGCTGGCCTTGACTTCCAGCCAAAAACAATTCAGAAACAAAAAGGGACAACAAATCATATTTCCACAGACATTTTTATCCCTTCGGTACAACCTTGTTTTCACACAACGTCGTACAGATCCTACGAAAACTATAATTTACGGAGGTAGCCACCCAGAGCTGGGGGCTGACACCAGCCCTGCCCCGCGCTCCCACTTTTGTCGCTGCCGAGGTTGGGCTGCACGGAAGGGAATCCGGGCTCCATCAGCGCAGGGCCACAACCAGCAGCCTGCGGCCGCTCGGAGCGGCGCTGGGTCAGAGCAGGCAGCCCCAGCGGCCGCACTGCAGCACAGCAGGCAGCGCCCACACCTCCAGCCCCGCTGCCAGGGGCGCAGTGCGAAGCTGCAGGCCCTTCTTCTCACAGCGCTCATCACCACGCCTCGCCGAGCAGGATCCGCTTACCTGGTGGCAACCCTGCAAATTCGAGTCTCTTCCGTACGATGAGTATGATCCCCTTTCTGTTTTACCTGTTGGGAGAGAAGAAGGAGATGCGTGACCAGCGTGACCAGATGTGCACGTACAGCTTCTCCAAGTGCTTTATAGGACGTTCCCCACGTTTCCCAGCACTGTTTACACACGTAAAATAGGCGCTGCTGACTGTGCAACACACACAGGCAGCAGCAAAGCATCGACGCCTTTTCCTGCTGAGGATGGTGATGCGAAATGAACTTCCTCACCCCAGCTGCACCGCCCCAGGATGGGATGCAGAAGGACTCGGCCGGCCCAGCACAGCTCTCTGGGCAGCACCCATCCCCACGGCTGCACTGCGCCTCATGCTGGGGCAACCCTGGCAATTCTGTGATTCTGTGATTCAGTTCCCACTGGGAGTGACACTGGGACAGGGACGGCTCCAAGAGGGCCCATCGCTGCTGCTGTGCATCGCCAGCCCCACAGACCAGCGCTCATGCTGGGTTTTGCTCCAGGCTGCCCTCAGCACGCAGCTCCGGCAGCCTGCCTCGCAGCACTGGTTACGGCCACGCTGTATTTACAAAGGAAAATAAAGGTTCTTTCAGGTTTGAATGGGCAGACTCGAGCAAAACCAAGGAGGAAAGAGGTGGTTTCTGCAGAGCATTAAGTCATGGCTGAGTAGCACTACACCACGTGCTAGGGAGACAAAGAGCAGTCAAGAGGGCTGATACAAAACATATTGACACCAACAGACCACCCTTACGGTGCGGGCAACCACGGGGGGAGGCGGAACGGCCAGCACCACCGCGAGCACCGGGGCTGCGGCAGAGCACGGAGCTGCAGCAGGGCAGGGCTGTCCCCTCCGTCCCCGTGCCCCAGCAGCACTCCCAGCCCTGCACAGCGGGGGAATCGAGCACATCTTCCCCCACCACAACACCAGACCGCGCCGCTTCCTTTGGCCGCCCGCTCATTATTGTCTTTGCCGTTTCCTCCCTCCAGCACAGGAACCCCCTGAACGCATCGGCAATGCAGGGGACGTCTGCACACATCACAACTTTCGGAAGCCCTCGTGCCTGGCTGCGGGGAAACCACGCGTCGCCCACCACGCGTCGCCCACCACACGGCCCCTGGGCTCCGAGCACCAAAAGCCTCCGCAGAAATAACTCAGGACGGGAACAAGAAGGAGACGCGAGCGGCCCAACGCTCCCGGCGCAAGAGTCGCGCTGCGGGCGCTGCCCCATAAGCGGTGGCAGTGGGGCAGGGCTGTGTGCCGGGCGCAACCCGAGGGCCACGGCAGCCCAGCACCCGCAGCGCAGACACCGGCAGCCTCGTCTTAATTTCAGTTGTTAAAAAATATTTATCCGGATACAAAAATAAACCCGCTGCAAATTACAAGTTGTCAGGGTTAAAATCTACTTCTATTTGTGTGGGGGAGGATAAGAGAACAGCATAGACATGAATCATTCTCAGTAATTTGAGTGTTTCCATGACATCAATGGGCACTCGTCCAGGACTCTGTCGAAGTCTGCGAGGTACCAAAGCGGCACAGCAGCCAGCAGGAGATTGACTTTTTTTTTTTTAGGATTATGCTCCTTGTAAAGATTTCATCTCCAGCATCCACTTTTACCACCAAACAGAGGGCTCTGGAGACCACGAGAGAACGTGTTTCGTTCTGCCAGTGTCAGCCTTTAACTTTATCGCATCTCCGCCGCTGTCGCTGTTGTTCCCGTGTACGGCCAGCAATCTGCCCTCTCCATTAGGAACAAATAACCGAAATCCACGGAAAAGTCAAGAAACTGTTAAAAAAGATCCACATCCGTAGATTTTCACTATCAACTGTAATTATGAAATTATCATACTTTTTGTAGCGGCGTTACATTTCATTTGAGGGTGGGGGGGGGGTAAGGGGGGGAGAGAAAAATATCTTTTGTATAAACTGTCCGTTTAAAATTAGCTACAGTCTTGATGTTGATTTTCTGCTTAAAATTCACTGGCACATTTGTTTCAGATAATAAAATTTGCAAGAGTGCTGATAATATGCAAGAGTGGGCTCCGCACGCAACTATTTGTGCTGGCAGATACAAAAGCTTCTCCCGAATTTCTGCATTTCCTGTGCGTTCTGTGCCATCCTCAGCCCCTCGGACCCGCGCTGCGCATTTCCCGGGGTCTGCAAGGGCTCAGGGTTCTCTCTCCCCCTTTTTTTTTAACGTTTTAAAAAGGAGAGAGCGTCTACAGCCATGTAGACACCCGACGCATTCACTGCGGAATTTTCGAGACAACCCTCTAGTACTAGAATGCGGCAGCCGCTGCGGATATTTTTTGGCACAAAGACAATGGTGGCAGTGCCAAGCCCCATGGCTAAAACTACTCAAAGGAGGCATAAGGGTAGCATTAATCGTTCGAGTCTTTTACCGCATGGAGCACCGCCGTCCATATTTTACAACCCGAAAGTACCCGTTTGTGGTATTTGTTGAGAGCCAGGAAAAGGGAGGAGGTGGGGGAGGAAAAAAAAAAAATTAGAAAAATAAAAAGGGGAGTCTGAAATGCACACAACAAATCTGGCCAGATTTCCCATTAATTCTCTCTACCCACAGCACCCAACGCTGAACATCGCGCCGCCCGCCAGCAGCGCTCCGCAACAAAGCGCCCGTCCTTATGTGTGCGGGTCAGCAGGACGAGGGAGCGCAGCCATGGCAGGAGCTGACCTACAAAGGCGGTCAACAACTTTGGGGAGCTGTTATTCTTTGGGTAAAGCAGGGAAAGAGTCTTCGATACGGCCGGAGGTGGCACCTCGGCGCGTGCGGCCGCGTATCTATATATTGCATTAATTGGCACAATGTGTGCCAATCAACGGAGAGACAAAGGAAGAACTCCAGGCAGCTCCTGTCTTCTGACAAACGCTGCATCTCAAGGCTGTGCTCTGTGAGTACTTCAGAAAACAACAACGCTTATCTCCCCGGAACTAAACCCATGCCTCCGTAAATACTGCGCTCGCATTTTTGTTGAACCGCAAAAAAAAAATAAAAATAAAAATGAAAGCGTCCTAGGATTGCCAATCCATCAATAGCGAAGCCACTCGCCTTTCCATGGTGCACTTTGAAAAATTAATCGAATTAAGTAGAAAATTTAAGCAACTTCCAAAGCACAAACGCAGCCATCGCCTCCCCCTCGGCTCCATGCCCCAGGGCTGGGCAGCACCGGGGGCAGCACGGACTCCTTCCACCTGCGGAGGAAGGGGAAGTGAGGCTGTTTCTATAAACGACTTCCATTCAGTCTTTACGCTCATTTCACTTTTGGCGTAATTTTTTTTTTTCAGTGTTTCAACCAGAATATTGCAACCCAGGTTTTCCATTGCCCTGCGTTGGGGGTTTAGCTCCTGGTTAGACCAAAGATGGGAAACCTATCTGAAAAAATGACATTTTCAGAAAATGCAGCAAATGTTCAAAGTTCTGCATCAGGTCTGCCCAGGTCTGCAGTTTTCCTCACCTTCCTTCTCACGACGGCATTTCTAGAATTCCTCACTTTTTGCAGCGCAGGGTCTCAGGTGCTCCCCAACGGAGACCAACCCATCCCCGAGCAGCTGCGGGGAGCCCCGCACCACGACAGCCAGGCACCAACTGCTCTCTCATAAAGGCAGTTTCCACTTTTTTTTAGGCGTTCTGAACACACTTGTTCTTTCCAAGGAAAAAATGAACAAGTTTAAAATTTTTGGGGGGGAACGAATGACAGGTGAGGCAGGCTGTACAGGCGCAATCCCCGCTCGGCACTCACACGGCGCAGCTCCAGCGTGACCTCGCTTATGTACACATATTTCTCCAACAGTACCGTGCTTCCTGCCGTGGGATATACAGTCAAAATATCCCATTTATTGCCGAGAGGTTCTGAACAGCGTGTTTTACATCACAAAGAATCTCGCCCGATGGTGATGGAAGTATCATGGTAATGAGCTATTCCTGCTTTGTGCCGTATGTGAAGTACAGACAATGCGAAACAAATCTAATAGATTTTAAGCAAAGTTTGCGCAGGAACGTGTGCAATATAGCAGGAATGGCACAGCATCTGATCTCAAACAGACCGCAAACCGGACACAAAGCCAAGGGAAGGTATCGGTCCCAATCATTCCAACGGCATTTGCCCCAGAATACAGCACAGCGTCAGGAAGAAGAGATCTCTTTGACGTGAATGAGGATTTTCCCACTTACACGGATGCACAGCAAACAGAAACAGTTCGTAAAGAGACGTTACGATGTCAGAGCATGTGCTATTACATGGGGAGAATTTTTATTTTTTTTTTTAAACAGTACCATCAAAATGCAAAGGAAATTAAACCCTAAAATCTGCACTAAAATAAAGTCACAGCTCTGAGCTGAACAAACCGAGGGGAGAAGCAGTCCCTCCCCACTGGTCTCCCACTGCTGCCTGTGCTAAACAGGCAGGCTACGTCCCCCAGCATCCCTATGGCCAATGGGCACCGACACGGGCTGGCTGTATATTCAAAATGCTCGCTGCTATTATAACACTAATATTGATTATTAGCATCAGTGCAACGCTCACATGGAGCTCTGACCCCACAGCCCCACCGCCCACAGCCCACGCTCCCCTCCGGGCTCATTCCTTTACAAAAAATGCTTTTCTGCCATCAATCTTGGTTCATGAAATATTGGACCCGTACCAAAAGACTGAGGCAAATTGCTCGGTCTATTTCTGTAATCCACCGAATACCAGCATCTATTACAGGGCAGTACGTGACTTCTTGGTCTGCGTGCTTTTAGAACAAAATAGCTGTGGCAAAATGGCATTTGAAACAACAGGAGTGTGAAGACAGAATACTGAAGACCAGATTCTACCAACTACACCTGAAATGGCCTCCAGCCCCTCTTTATTCCTTCCAAAATCAATTAGACTACAAAGATCATCACACTATCCTACACAAGAAGGGTTTGGCACTGATGTTCACTTATTTGCCTTCCCGACGCAGAGCACTACAGGACTGACCGTGCCCTAACCCAATGAGAACAAGCACGCTGCGCTCCTTGCAACAGGCTTTCAGCACGCTGAAATTAAAGAGAGGACATGGAGGCATTGCCACCTCAGAGCCAGGGCTGCAACTGGGGACCCAGCAGGATGGCACTGCACCCCGTGGGCAAGGAGCATCGCCGTGCCTCCTACCAGCTCCATGCCCCGAGACCAGAATGAACCTCTTGTAATTAAATAGGGCATTCAAACAGAACACCTGTGTATTTGTCCACAGAAAAGTCAGACAAATTCAGGAAATCTGAAAGAACTGTCCCCTCCACTGACCCCACAGAGACCCCGCTGTGCTCCCAGAGGTGCCCGAGCCCACCTTCCTTCTCATCTGTGCATGGAATCCGAGTTTACAGGAAGCTGTTATGGACATCCAAGTCTGCGCACGTCTGGAAATAAGAGACAGATCTGTTCTGCAGAGAAACAGAACCGCGATGACGACAGGCATCCAAAAAACCAAAAGCACTGCACAGCACAAGAGGATCAGAACGGCAGCAAGGGCAGCATTTCCATAAAGGCACAAGAGAAACCCGCGCTGCAATGGCACTCCAGAGCTGAAAGCGGTGCAGAACCACACGTCGAGCACCGAGCGATGCCTCGCCCCGGCTCAGCATCGCAGTGCTCCTCCACCTGTAGAGCACTGCGGGCCATCCCTGCTCATTTGTCTCATCGCCCCTGCGGAAACCTGGGCCTTCAGTCCAGCACTGAACCACTTTAAAACGTCAGATAAGGATCTGAGGCCATGAAAGACAGAGAACAGAAGGAGAACAAAAAACCTCCCCAGAGCCGAAGCCCGGGCTCCAAATCCTCGGGGTGTAAAACCGCTCCGTATCTCACGGCGTTCATTAAAAGGCCACTAAAACAAAGCACGATGGCTACGAGTGGGGATAGCGGATCGCAGCCGTACCGTAGGAGCTGGGGGGGACCTGTGCCTCCCTTCTGCAGGACCTGATGGCAAAGCACAGTTATAACTGGTTGGTATCGCTGTCTCTGCAGCCCTCTATCCTCCATTTCTACCCAGTTTTCAAACCTGGGTCTGCAACAGTGCATGAGGCTGAGATTAAGCACCCAACGGCACGTTCCCCACCAGAATGGCATTCCTTTGTCACACTGCTCCGTGCAGGAAATTTAAGAAAAAGCCCTTATTTTAGCTATAATGTTGACGGATGAAAAGCGATTCAGAAGAGATTATTTGAATTGCCCGGGCAGAGAAAACGAGCTGCAGGCGTCTCTGTGGATGGCAAAGCACCCCTGCACTGCAACGCTAGGAATGCCCAACAGGCTCCAGTCGGCGACATCCAGCAGAGGGCATGCACTCCCTGGTAAGAGGTTTGTAGTCCACGACTGACATTTCCTCAGTGCTATGGGAGTGGTTGGGGCTGAGAATACAGACAAACTCATAGCACAGCACGTAGCTCTGTAGCAGTGCCGATGGAAGATGACAGAGCTGCCTCGTGGAAGCAAAGTCAGGAAGGCTGGAGGGATGGGCTTTGCTGCACTGCCACACCGTGATCCAGCTCCAAATCTCACAGTCCCAAAGGTGAGGACAACAGCCCTCGTGCCTGGTCCCCAGTGCAAACTGTATATATGGAAGGACCGCTGCGCCGGGCAGCAACATCGGACTGATCCAGTGGGCAGGTGGATCACAGCCTGCACTGCTACCCAAAAAGCCAGGCATATCAGGCCTAACTTCTACCCTAAATGCCTTAATTCCTCCACCGAACTGCAGTATTACCTACGCCTTCCAGTCAACGTTTCTTTCCATTTTTATTCCGCTGAAGTCAGGTGAAATTTTTTAACACTTGACCCAGGGCAGAATTTCGCCACTGTTCGTGTCTGGCTCACAACCTGCTCGGTTACGTTTTCTGTATCACACAGTTCCCAGGTCTGCTCGTGCTCCGGAGCCGTCCCGTTGGGTCCTGATGAGCACACACACCCCACACAGCCCCTCCTGGGGGGTGCAGCACAGCTCTGTGCCCACATGGGAGCACACACACATAGCACTGCCATCACCTGCTGCTGCCCGGGCACAGAACCGCTGCTCCCAGCCTCAGCCTCAGCTTCACAGCCCGCAGTAATGGCTCTTTGGGTTCCTTATCAGATAATACATTTTTTTAAAGTTTCAGTAGCCTTGGGAGATGCACTTAATTTATAAGGTCTACAAGCCAGGCGGCTTAGGTTACATGTAGGTCACCATAAATAATACTCATCCCTCGGCCATCGTGGGCTGCGCCGCGCCGCCTAAGTTGAAATGACAAGCCTTTATTATTCCTAAGCACTCGATTCTGAAACATTTGCACAATCTGTTAAGTCCAGACAAATTTAAATGGTTGTGACATGCAGCCTGCTAGGGTCAGTGACAGGGATAATGCCTCTTTACGTGGGTAAAATTTTGTGGCATATAGGTCACTCTCTTAAGGGGAATCAACTGCGCGTCTCTTCTTTGCATTTCCACCACAATCCTTCATCCCGCAGCCTGGAGCTGAGAGTGAAATGCAAGAAAGGAGCCGAGCGCTCAAAGCAAAAATCTGCTTCCAGGACAATCCATTATATCTGACAAGTTAAATGTTCCATGGTAGACCATATGGCATCAGAGCAGGGCCGACGATGGAAGAGGGAAACTCAGCAAATGCATCACAATTAAGGAGTTTGACTATAGACTTTACTTTGATTTACTTTATTTTTTATTAAATTTCAGATATTGTAGACCTTCGATTTCCACAGACCCTCATGGAGCCCCTATGCAGTCTACCAAAATAGCTGCATGTGAACAGGTGGCTCACCAAAATTCTCCTCTCCAAAATCTTACGCTCTAAGTTATTTTCAGTGGAGCTCCAGCGTAAGCCATTACCTTACTGGCAAATTTGCTCAGCGCAGGGCATTTCTACTCTTACCGAGCATTACTATTATTAATGGCTTGTTAAAGACCAGAAGAAAAGTAAATGAGACAAAAAGGAAAACCTATGGCTCCAGAGCCGTGGTGATGAGCGCTCAGTAGAGGTCTCACTCCACACAGCTCCAACCCACAACACTGAGCATCAGCAGTCAGGAGCCACCCTATGGAAAACCACCACATCTCTGCTTCTCACCAAACCGGCCCACATTTCTCAGGGGAATTCCTGCCGAGGTAAGATGACAGCACTCATCACCTCAAAGGCACTTCGGATCTTCAGAACCTGTGACTCTGCAACCCACGGTGCACAATGTGGAAGCACAGGCATGCCCTGGGGCTTTGCACAGCCCAGCATGATGTCCATGCTTGCTCCATAAACTTGTAGCTCGACTCAGCGCTGAGAGTTGCCAGGTATGAGCCCACTGCTGTTCTGGCCCTTTTCTATCCTGTTTTGATTTGCAAATTTTGCTCACAAATCAAGCAAAGCTGTGAGAAATGAGCAATCAGCCCTTCCCGTTAGGCACGCACCTTCCACTGCTGCTCCCTTTGGAAGAGTTCTTGTGCTCTTGTGAAGGAGCCATGCAACAGTGGATTGGGAACCACATGTCCCCATGAACTGGGAATCCCTTCTTTGCCACACGTATGGAGACCAACCTTGTCAACAATGAATAGCCAGCAGACGACTCAGAACAAAAACGGAGCAAGTCTGTGGTGTGTGATGAACCTCCTAAGCAGTCTGGCAATGCAATACGGGAAACGGTAACTAATATTCACAGAATTCCTTACAAAGAATGCCTTCCAAAAAAGACCACAGCAAAACTTCCACCGATTTGTCACTGCTCTGCTCCAGTATCACACAGGCCTACCGCCATTCAGAAATAAAATATGCAGAAATAACTGCACGACCATTTTCCAGCAATGCCCTGGGGTGACGATTCAAAAATAAAGTAGGTAACCTAAGTTATGTCCTTCTTTAGGCATTTAAATAGAGCCCTGGAACCAGGGGTACTGTAAATCCAGGCTGGTGTCACTGGCTGATGGCAGTGGAAGCTGCTGGTGCGCAAAGAACCAAAATGAGCCACACGTTCATGCACCGGAGTTGGCAACCTAATTTTAATTTTGGAATCACAGGATTTTAAATTTTGACCTTGCAAACACTGAGCCAGCTTTGCCCATCCTGCCCAGCACTGGGACTGGAAGCATTGCCCAGCGATGCCCGGAGGGACTGCACAGACACGGAAAGCGCTCTCACTGAACCGAGGGGAAGAACGCGCTGCATGGCAAGCCATGCCTTCTGAGCCCAAAGCTGCACTCACTCCTGCTTAATTCCACAGCAGACTTGTAACAGAACTTTTGTTTTCCTCATATTAAGCCATTTTTAAGGCTTAACAACTGCAGTTTCCCAAATGGCCTTCATTCCATTGCCTCCTGAGGCATGCACCCAGGTTCAGTGGCCAGCACCAATGGAGCCACTGCACCAGCAGTGCCCTCCCTACCCAGCCTGTGCTTGGGTAGAACCCCTAAGTGACACTCGGGTTCTGACCACTCCGAACACACTGAGCAACAGCCAGGCGCAGGCCCGGAGAGCCTGGGGGTCATTGAGGAGCCTGGAAGCTCCCCTGAGAGCATCCCTGCAGGAACTCAACATCCTCATCAACTCAACAGTGCGATCACCATCTCCAAAGGTGCAATCTCCACTGAGCAGTTCAGGAATGCCTGCTTGCTGAACTCCAGTTCAAACTCACTTTGTTCTAAGACTTCTAGAAACTGAAACTAAGAAATCCTTAATTGGAATTCCAGGGGTCAGCTTTACGGAAAAGTCCTGAACGGATTTTTAAAACACCAGCTTCAGTGGGAAGAAGAACGCATTCTTCCAACAATACGTTGGTATCTTATTACTCCACATGAGAAGATGTTTTTAGATGACTTTACACACACATACACAAACGCTTTCTGTGCATTTTTGTGAACCCACTACTGTTTATGCATCCCTGAACAAATAGGAAAGCAGGAAAGTAAAGGTTTCCATAAATTGTGAAGCATTCTTGGGGTCAGTGAAGAAGTTACTGCATTGAACTGGATTCTGGCTCTGGCCAGAACGACACCGCGATGGGAGACAGCAGCTCTGCATGCCAGGGGCACAACGGCCACCACAGCACGGAGCAGAGCCCGACCACAGCTCTGGGGCTGCAGCGCTTTGCACAGATCTCATATTTATTATTGATCTGGCGTTTAGTTCTGCAGGCGCTGGAACAAAGGCCCTTATGATTATAAATGCATGCTTCTGTGGCACGTGCTTTAATTTTAAAAAGGATACTCTTTTTTTTTTTTTCTTTTTTTTTTCCCCAAAAGATCCTGCATATTAAAAGGACATCAACTCGCAGAAAGTCACACATTTTCCCCATGCAGTTACTGAGCTCCAGAAATATCACCCTGCACCCGCACCGAGAACATATGTGCATTTCTGAATTACTGCTTGATGGGGGACCCATCAAGTGGAGAAAGGCCCTCAAACACACTCGCGGTGCTGGGGAATTGCTGGGCTGCCACAGTCTGGAAGGCAAAAGGTTCAGAACGGAGGTGCTCTGTCACACCCTTCTAGCGGCCGCTCGAGGATGTATAGAACAAGTTTGTTCCGTGCAATCACAACCAACGCGGCTCTGCAGGCTGCCCACACATGAAGCGAAGGGATGGGCAGCGCAGCTCAATTTGCACCGCCAAACGAGGCCCATGTCTGTGCTTTGTAGATTCCACCACCAAATCCAGATCAACATTTTTATTACTAATTAAAATCTGCAGACGGTAAAGCAACACCTGATCCAAGGAGCTTTCACGCACGGCACTGAACTCCAACATTTCACTTGCAGCTCTGCAGTTCTGTCCCGGATTTATTTCCAAGTGCACCGCGCTCCGAGCCATTCGTGGAAACCAGAACAGAACCTTCAGCAAAGCGTTCCATTTCCCTGTACTGTGGTCTCCAGGGGTGAGAAACACTGAAAAAAGCAAGTCTGAACGAAAAAAACCACCTGAGCTGTTCACTGTTTCCTTATCACAAGTGAAATATGTCAATATATCACAAAATATCTATCATATTGTGCATCACGCAGTCGTACAGCTCAACACAGGTAAGAGCAAGGCCAAGCACGAGCGCACCCAAACCTACCCAATTTCAGGGCATTTGAGGGCAGGCAGAGAGCAGCAGCGGTGCTGGAGGCTCCCTGAGCCATCCCCCCTCACTCTGCTCCACGGCCCTTTCTGCCATAAAAATGCTTCCGTGTTCCAAAACTGAGCTCCTACCGGGGAGCTACGAGGATAGCTCCGTAATTCAGTTATTCCTGAATACTAACAAACTACATATTCTTTCAAAAAATTTCCAGGAGGGTGTCGGCAGGTGGACGCTGAGAAACTGCACACTGCTTTTCTCCACGGACACCCAGCGGAGGAGTCCCAACCACTCCAACTTCCAGCCATCTCCAAAGCCCTCGCAGCGCCGCTCTGCCATTGCTGCCCCCAGGACCGCTCCCGCCAGCAGCAGCACTGATTGATGCCACTTCCACTCCCTGCCTTAGCAATGGCAGCAGGAATCTCTGCTGCTGACGACGAACCATCGGCCGCTTCACCCTTCAGCCCCGGGTGAATCATTGCTGAAACGACAACTTTCTGACCGTGCCAAGTCCTGATGCAGGGCAGGGCTTGTAGCGAGCCCTGCAATGGTCACAGCTAGAGAGGAGCAGCGGCGCGCCTGCTGGAGGAACACCTGGGCTTCCATCACATCAGAACTTCTCTCTGCATCGGAAGAAGGCGGCCGTTCTTCCCAGGGAACCGCATCGCTTCCCAGAAAAGAGAAGAAGTGCTGCACAGCTGTCTGGAATTAATGCTTGGGCTCATTAGGAAATTCCTGTAAAAACAAAGACGATATCCAGCCAAACCTGAACGAATTTTTATCTTTTTTTTTTTTTTTTAAATCCCAAATTCAAACTCTGATCATTCTAATTCTTTATCACGGTTTGCAAAAGCTGGGGATTATATAAGGGCGGTGCAGGAATGGGCTCCTCCAGACGAAATACTGCAACAGGGAAAAAACTGCACTGTTTTGTTTTTTTTTTTTCTCCTCTCCTTTTTTCCTTTTCTCCCAAACACAGCCAAGCTGTTTACTTCTCATAATTCGTTCAATCCCCCTTTACTGCTCAGAAACAGTGGCTCGTTTCAGACACATCACTCCCAGGCCTGATCTGCAGAGCTGAAGCCTTTGGAACTGAACAGAAAGTTGACGGAACGCTCAGCTTTCCCGCAGCCGCGCTCAATGCCTTACCCCAGGTGCCCCGTGATTCCCCATGATCCAATAAACACGTATAAAACCTATCGCGGGCTGAGATACAAAGCCTGCTCCCCCTTCATTCAAAGAACAAAACCTTCTCCCTCAGTCCATTCAGGACCCCATTGCTTTCCATTCACCCCAAATTAAAAAAAAATAATAACCTTTTATCCGTCTCTCCCCAAGGAAAAACATACAAATAAACCTTACAGAATCCTCCACCATTTTGATTTTTTTTTAATCTTTGTATGGCAGAAATATATTTAAGTGGGATACCAACCCCAGGGTCCCCGCAGGCTCCTAAATACAAACACTCTCACCCCGCTGCAGCCAGCAGCGCCTTCCCACAGGGATCTCCAGCTCCTCACCAGTGCAAAAGCTACTGCTCCATCTGGGGGAAGACCTCCGTCTGTCCACACTGACAAGGTCCCCCGGCTCCCTGTGTTAACAATAACGGTGAATACGCGATGCAGACTCAGTGAGTGCTCAGTGCCTGGGAACAGCTCAACAGAAATCCGTCTGCGAAGAGCTCTGTGAGCCAAGGATAAGCTCAACCGGCAGCAATCCATCCTGCTGGCCAGAGCCGACATCACTGCCTGCATCCCAGCCCTGAGCAACCTCCAATGCCCTTGTTCATGCAGTTGCTGACTTTTAAAGCAAACGTTGAACTTACAGAATTGAAACGCCATGTGCCTGAACAATTCAGTGCGGCTTTAACTTCTTCTACCCTTCGTCTCCAATTACACATTTTATTTAAAACCGGGCAAGGATTTCCTACGCAGTTGTCTCAACAAGAAAGTTTCCGAAGTTGCAGATTTTGAGCTGAGCCCAAAAACACAGACTGACTTTGGGGGTAAAAATAAATAAATAAATAAGGAGAACCAATCGCAGCAGGAAGCTCTGCACATGAAACAAAAAAGCAGCACCATCTTGAGCGGGCTCTCAGTGATGGCTGTGCCGCACAGAAAGGAAATAAAAAGCTCTCCAAAACGTAGGAATGAACCTATCTATTCAGATTGCTTACAGGTGACATTACACCATCTGCTTGGGCAGTCTGCCTGCACAAAGGGAAAGGATAGGAGAAGGGAAGCTTGGCGCGTTTTAAAGGAATAGTTTTGCAAAGAACACAAACGGCTCTATGCGGGAGCGCGCATTCGGTTTCACCGTGCTACAAAAAGTGCTCGAAAATCG
>NC_143476.1:91989793-92087293 GCF_987193195.1 Phasianus colchicus | reverse complement strand
TTAGCAGAAACGGGAAGAAAGATGGCTTGTGCCAGCAAGCTGAACTGGAAGAAAGCTACTTCTAAACACAGGGAAAAAAATACCCAGTATCCAAAGCCACAGCTACCTGTCCACAGATTGGCTGTGTGTGGCATCCAACCCTACCAGTAAGGGCTCATCCTGCACTCTGTCCACAGCCACCACCACTCAGAGCCTCCACAAGAAATTCAAAGCTTTAGCCCCCAAAACAAAACACTCACTTTTTCACTGTTGGATAGATTTTGTCAGACCTCTGTAGCATGCTTGAACTGCAGCAGCCTGAACTGTGCTGCATTAATTAAAAAAAAAAAAAAAATAGTGCAAGGGACACAATGAAGAAATACGGGAGGCTGAGATAAAAATGTCCAGTTGAAAGCAAGATGAAGCCCGTCTATTTAGCTGCAGAGATATAGAAGATGCTCTTGTCTCACTCACCTGATGGAAGGTCTTGGCCAGGCAAACACCCAATGAACTGCATTTCAAGTCTGAAAATACGCTGCAGTCACAAGGCACAAAAAAGGGCTCGCTCAGAAATAAACAAACCAAACCTTTCAGCTTTATCTCAGCTCTCTGCTGTCACACAGGATGGTCAGGGTCTCTTTACATATGCTTTCGGATACACATTTTCATTTGTACAGGATTACTGCGGAGTGACCAAGCTCTTTTTTGGCAGGTTTTGACAGCGAGTAGGAATAAAGGTCCAAAGGGGAAATTCTGACGGAACATCGACCGAAGCCAAGGTATATCTCCTACCTGCTTTTCTGTCCAATACGTCTTTTCTCAGCTTTTATGCAAAGTCTTGAAAAACACACGACGCATCTCCTAAGTAATGTTTCCAAAGTATCTACCTCAAGTCTTGGATCGTGTTCAATCTGCAGGGCACAACTCATTTCCCAGCACCTTGTTGTCTTTCATCTCCTTATTAAGAGAATTTTTCCCCCATTCTTCTCATTAGGACCTTGCAAATGCTCACATATTATATTTCCCAGAAATTGTTATGCTCCCAGAAGTGCCCTCCCGTTTTATGCTGTCTGCTTGTGCTCACAAAACTTCACTATAAACTCTGTAATGCCAACACCCATCATACCTATTAAGATTTCCTACCGCCATAAAGAAAAAGGAGTCAACTTGCATTTTGCACAGCCTTCCTTCCCTTCCAACCAACAGAATCCACACATTTGCACTAATAAATTTGTCTTTTCTGGCTCAGAAGAAATGGCAGTACAAAAAGCAGATGTGTACGCTGCATTCTTTCAAATTAAATTTCCAAAAGCTGAGCGTGCTCCAGCTCAGGATCAAAGGCACGAAAAAGCTACCTCCTCCTCCTCCCAGCGTAATTACAGAGATCCCATTCCTTTTGCTGCACTGAGAACAACAGGTAAACCTTCAGCACTGAGAAATGAGGAGCGGGTGCTGCTTGGGGGCCGACCCTTCTCCCCAGCCTCGTGCTGGAGAGCAGGTGAGGCTGCAGGCTGCTGGCATGGCTGGGGAGCAGCAGAAGCTTTGCAGCCCCAGCACGGAGAGTGGCCAGGGAGTGCGCGGGGGTCTCACAAGCTCAGGTGTTGTCAGAAAGTTATGAAAACGCAGCAGCTGCCCGGGTGCCTCCGAAGAAAGAAGAGCACAGACTCAAAAGCACAGAGGGGATATCCAAAAATAATATGTTTTCAAGAAAAATATATACCTACTCTCCGACATCGTCCACAGAGTATGCGGAATGCTGAACCAAGGCACAGAAAGCAGAAGGAATTTCAGGATTTCTGACCTGCCCACCAGCCAGACTTACGGCAAACACAGACACGTTTCCATTTCTCCAGCTCTACGGCTGGCCATTAAGACATCCCTGCCACGCTTGCTCTGGATTTCTGCATGAAGGCCTCATCACATCTGGCCTTTGCTCGGCTCGGCACCGCTGTCCTCTCTGTCACCAAACCAAGTACCCCTGTGCCATCCCTCACTCTTCCAAAAGGATTCTCTGCAACCCAACCTGCCCTGCAGCAGCCATCCCAGCTTCCCCCCTTTCCAAATGGGGCGATTCTCACAGCTGATGGCATCTCAGCTCATCCCTGCATGGCCTCCTATAGGTGTGTGTTATTGTTACACTGCATGTAAATCTGGCTGGGCTGATCAATATATCAGCACTGAAGACAATCTCCAGCAATGCAATAAGCCCCATCCACCCAACCTATGCAACTACGTGAGACAGACAAGGATCTGTCATAAAATTCAACACGGCTCTGGTTTACCTGCACACCCACAGCTGCAGGCAGTGCCAGGCACACACTGTGTGCGCTGGATGGATGGAACTCTCATTAACACAGACTCACTGTCCTGCACCAATGACCAGAGTCAGGGATTCTTGAATC
This sequence comes from Phasianus colchicus, assembly GCF_987193195.1. NCBI lineage: Eukaryota > Metazoa > Chordata > Aves > Galliformes > Phasianidae > Phasianus > Phasianus colchicus. Next base: position 92,084,912 of record NC_143476.1, on the reverse strand, counting down.
ACAGCATCACCCAAGGCTGGAAAAGATCTCTAAGACCACGGCGTCCAACCCCAGCCCACCCCACCATGCCCACTGACCACGTCCCTCACCACCACATCTCCATGGCTCTGGAACAGAGTCAGTGATCCCACCACCTCCCTGGACAGCTGTGCCAGGGCATCACCACTCCTCAGGAGATGAAATGTTTCCTAACATGCACACCGAATCTCCCCTGGCACAACTTGACATCACCACCTCTCATCCTCTATCTCTTACCTCAGAAAAGACGGTGACCCCCACCTCGCTATAACCTCTTTTCAAGGAACTGATTTCAGGATTCTACTCTGGTTTTGCTCTTGATTTTCTGGGTGATCCTGAGGAATCACAACTTCCTACCTATAGGTGAACAAAATCCATCAGCAAAACCAACCCTGACTGCTACACCAGCTCCTCCTGTCCTCTTCAAGATCACACTCCTCATCTCCTCTCATCCCCTCATCCATCTCCACAACAGAAAGATCAGATGATGCTGAAGGTGAAGAGGTGGGCTAACTTCCACCTTGCTCAAGCACTGCAGGCACCGCCAGGGGAAATGGATTCACCCAGAACCGACAGGGAAGCAGCTCACCCAACAACACAGCAAGGAGACCTTGGGAAAGCCCCGGATTGCACGTTCCACCTATCCTATGCATGGGGCGAGAGGACATGAGAAAGTCACCTCTCCCCCAGCAGAGTGTTAGCGAGGCTCCGTTCATCAAGGCGAGCCCAATGCTTGTCGATCCTCGGGATTTTAATCTCGCTGGTATGCGAGCACATCAAAGCAACAGGATGCGCTGTGCAGGCCAGAGCTGTGCTCACAGTCAGCATGTGTACCCAGGGACACCGGGAGGAGAGCTGGAGGTGGGGGAACTGATGAAAGAGAGGCAAAGAGGGAAGTCTGCAAATGAGAAAAAGAATGTGAGAGCACAGGCGGAGCAGAGAGAGTGCATACCTTAATTCAATCTCTCTAAATTCAGAGGGAAGAACAAAGAAGCAGGAAAGACTGCAAGGGCTGTAGGTGGAAAAGAGGGAATGGGCTCCATATTGCTCTGCCCTTTTTTTCCGTCTCTTTTTTGATTCCTTTACCTTCCTTAGTTTTCTGCTCTGCTGACTCTTCTGTCCTTCATTATCCTCTTCCGTTATTTTGCTTAAAACTGGCAAAAATTACCAACTGCACAGGCGTTAAAACTGGCCCCATTTCCAAATATAAGCCCAAATCTAGGCCAGGGGTATATTTGGCAAATACAAATCCTTGCCAGATTTACACAGCTCTAATAATAAGGTGACAAGAACCGTGCACAGGATTACGGATGTGGCCTCACTCATCCCTTACAAAGTGCCAAAACAGTTTCCTTTGACTTTTATTCAACCTTTGCTCACGAATTTCAGACCATTAGCTCCAAAAAGCAAACAAATAAATGAACAAACAACAAAAAAAAAAACAACAAAAATCCATACTCCTGTTTTGTATTTGGGTGAAGGTTTACATGCACTGCTTTCCATCACCCCTCAGACCTGTCTGCCTCCATTAAACACCGGCACCTATGCAGAACAGTGCAGCATCCTTATAACTATGGAGTCATTAAGGTTGGAAAAGACCTCCAAGAGCACTAAGTCTCACCCAAACCTACACTCACCATGTCCAGTGACCACGTCCCCATTGCCACACCTTCATGGTGTTCCTCACCATCCTAAATCCTCACCTTGCTCCCCTCACCCAAACAGGCCCAGGACAAACCCAGCTCCCCAGCTGTGCCCAGCAGCCACCAAAGCCCAGCCCGGTTTCCCACTTGGTACAGCCTCCCTTCCGTGTCACTATCAGTGCAGAGCAGATTCACAGTGCCTTCTTCCCCCCCTTATCCTGCATGGCTGGCCAGGTGCAGGGGACATTTCCATTCCCAACACCTGCAGATCTTTGCACCCTCCCCACCACCAGCTTTTTCCCCACCCAAGCACCCACCAACATATCTTTCCTTCCTCTCCCCCAGTTCAACCTTTAACTCCTACCCTGCATTTGAGCAAACATTTTACTCTCCATTTTATAACCTCGAAAGCATTGAAAGCAAATGAGAAAGACAGTATCACGCCGATCTCTGTGATTCCACAGAGCCACACTCAGATGCTCCTTTGCCCGGGTCCATCTGCAGAGCTGTGGCCAAAGCTGTATTTTATGCCGCCTTCCTTTAAAGTGCAGCTCGCTCCCCTCCATTCTGTATCATCAGCAAATCTCATTACATGATGGAAGAAATATGTGGGCTCTTATGAGAGAACAAGTCTAGCTTCAAAGCCAAGTCCATTCCCAACATGTTACAGGTGTGCACCACATGAGCAGGCACAGAGACTGCAACTGTTCAGGGTGTGATGACAGCTCCATATAATGTGATCAAAAACATTTCACATGTTAGAAAAAAAATCAAAAGTTAGACAGAGAATTGCTCCGCCGTACAAAGAGGTGAAATCTCGTCAAACAAAACATACTGGGAAGGACTGCCTGGTGACATGATGGAGGCACAGCCTGGTTCAAGCACATCCTGCTGCCCGCTGAGCCTGCTGGGCTCCGCTGGAGGAGGGGCTGCAGGGACCCCCTGGGCTGACTCCAGTTCGGGCAGTGAACTTATGGTCCACCTTCAGAATTCAGAGAGAAGCAAAAAGACACAATGGCTGGAGCCCCGCTGGTCACGTCCCATTGTGAATCCAACAACAAAACAGCACAAAACAGGTTTTTCAATGACAGGGATTTGGGCTATACTACAGATAGGGAACACGTTGACTCAGGGCACGGAAAGCTGACTTTTGAGTTAACTGCAGAAGGCTGAAGTTCCTCTACAATGGAAGTCAATCTCAGGTGAACATCCACAAGTCTAACACCAACACAACCCGGCTTAACCGAAAGAAGAAGCTGTGAGCACTACTCCTTCCCATAACCACTACTGCTCTGACAGGTTTGGGTTCCCTGCAGCTTCCAGAAGTGGTAAACTGAGACCGCACCGAGCGGATTTAGGATTCTTCCTCAACTGAGGAATAAGGAACACGATTTCCAAGAGCCATGGAGATGTGGCACTGGGGGACGCGGTCAGTGGGGATGGTGTGGGTTCGGTCTAGGTGGGACTCGGTGGTCTTGGAGGTCTTCTCCAACCCTAATGAAACCACAGTTATAAGGATGCTGTTTGGAGCAATAGGAATCAAAATGCCTGTGAGTGGATGGCTGCAGGTGATAGGCTCCATGTGGAAGCATGTGAGATTTCCCATCCACACAGCAGGGATTATGAGAATTTATCATCTATTCAAAGATTCCTCTGCAATCCCTTGCATCCCAAGAGATGCCACTGCAGCGGCTGGTGGCAGAATTGAGCATATGCCATGGTGACGAACAGGCACACCTAGCAGCATCCAAGCTACTGCACATCTCCAGGATGCTTCTACAGAGATCAGCCTTAAAAGAAAGCTATGTGCAAATCCAGGTCAACTTCCAGGAGCTTCATCAGCCCACCAACCACATTCCTATTCCTCAACCCTCAGCTTCTCCCAGATGCCACCAGCGAGGCCGTGCGGAGGCAGCAGCAGGTGCGTCTCCTTGGGATGAGCAGCAGAGCCACAGTGATGCGCAGGCTGCAGGTCGAGGCAGGAAGGGGAGGGGAAGGCAGAACTGCCCCTGCTGAAACCTTTGCCCTGAGCTGCAGGGATGAGAAACGGGCAGAGAAAATTTTCCAGCAGCTGCGTTTGGGAAGGGGGTGAGATCCCCTCTCGGGACAGAAGAAAGAGTTTGGACTTCCGAAAAAGCTTTCCAAAGGACTGGAAGGAAACTGCTGCCTGGTGGGACCTGAAACTGTTTGATCTGGATTCTTTTTCTGAAGTACTGCAAGGTTTTAAAAATAAGTGTTTTGCTGAATCAGCTTGGTATTCGAATGTTACAGATCGCCTCCACCAGATGGACAATCCGAGTTCAGTTCCAGCATGCTTCTTCTTCCACAATCCACCAAATATTGTTAAATTTTAATTGCTGCTCTTCCAACATAGAAGACCACGGGTCTTAAGCACAGTCTTGCAACGATTTAGCTCTGTGTTAAATATCCTACCCGCTGCCTCCCACAGGGTTTGCAGTTTGCTTGCTGAATGGAGATCAAGCATCCTGCTTTTCCTCCAACTTCGACAACGGCTACCGCCAGCCAATCCTATAGGCTTCACTCCTGTGGATACACTAGAGCCCAACCAATACAATAAACTAATTAATCTGGATCAGGAAGAGGCATGAGAACGTCTGATAGCAAAGCCGGGCAGCCAGAAATGCCTCTGAAGAAACCAACATCAGACTCAGCAGCAGGGCTGGCAGGACGACGCGCCGCAGCGCTGATGCCTGTCATTCGTAAACACGAAGCTCAGCCAGGGTCCCATCCTGCAGACCGTGCCACAGTCTTCCAAGCACTCTTCTAAGTCATCAGGAGAGTCAGAAAGAGCATCGAAACAGAGGAATGAGTGCTCTGCAGACCCAGGTTCAGACCGGCTCATTGTCAGCTCTGAAGTGAGGCCGAACGCGATGCCAAAGCGGCCGACAGCACGGGACAAACCTGGAGCTCCTCTCGGGGTTACCCATGTGGGCAGCAGAGGACAGTAAGGAACGGAAGGCAGAGCTGGTTTGGGTGGGATTTTTTTTCCACAAGTAAATATTCCTTTCTCTTTTCTTATTTAAGGATTCCACGACGGCTCCTCTGTAGAGTTTAATCCAACTACTGATGTTCTCACCCACCGTGTGATCACCCATTCCGGAATAATCCCTATTTCCTTCAATATTTCTTGACTCTCTCCTGGGAAATCTATATCTGATTCTGGCATCTGTTCCCCATCCTCTTTTGTGAACACTGAGGCGAAAAATCCATTTATTTTTTAGCAGTGTCTACATCATCTGTCAATAAATTACCCTTTCCATCTCTAAGAGGTCCTAAAATCAGCTTTACTGACCTCTTCTTCTTTATGCATCGCAATAATCTTTCGTGATTATTTATCTTAACCTCACACACAGTCTTCCTTCTTTCTTTCCATCTTTGCTTTGGTATTATTATTTCTTAACACTCACCCTCATTCCACGCATCCTCCCGGCAGCACTTGATGTTTTCCATCTTACATTCTTCCTTCCTTTCCTGCATTACCTTTTACCATGGCTGTTCATCCACATTAGGCTGCTGGTTTCCTTCTCATCACAGTATTTATTCATAGCACAACCGTGCAGAATATTCTTGCTACACTTATTTCTCAGTTGGTACCAGCTCCCCTTCACGTTGTGTATTTACACAGCACCATCTTCCCCTGTGAAAAGAGGTTCTAATATGCAAAGCTAAATGTGAGCTATTGCTAAGAACATCATAGTTGCTCGGTTTGCACGCCTGCCTTGTTGTGCTTTGTGTTATCAGTAAGTAATTCAGTGCTTTAAAAGCCGCATCAGCGCTCAGACACCAACACCTACCCTGAAGTTTTACTGATTTTCTCTTTTTTTTTTTGTCTTTGCTGTCTCTCTTCTTTTTTTTTTTTTTTTTGCTTTGTTTTACTAACTGAAGTGAGGAATGATTAAGATTGCTGCCGTTGGGCCATCCCCAAATAGCAGCTCCTAAAACGAGCTCTCTCTCCAGATCTTCATTTCTGTCCTGGGTGCTGCTGCCCATACATGGGGAACCCATAATCTCAGCCAACCACAAATCCAGGTCAAAACTGGCTTTGGAACGGATTCCCTGGCTATAAGATTGACACAAATGGTAAAATTAAAAGAAAAAAAGACACTGCTGGAGGGTGTATTCGCAGTTTGGTTGCTGTGTGCACCACTACTGGGCATTTTTAATTCTAGTGATACGTAACAAATGAAGATATAAACAGTAGGAGGTATGTGAACATTTGATAAAATCAATAACTATTTAAACAACAATTTAAAAAATGCTTGTAAATCCTTTCTGACCTAACGACATAGTTTTCTCATCCCAGAATTAATCAAAACCACTCTTCCCAAATACTTCACACCGCGTATGTATACAAAAAATGGCCCTTTTCAATGTTTGATAGTTAATTTCTTCTTTAGCATGTCTGGTTGGCCGTTTGCCCCCCAGAATATCCTTATCACTTTTAATTCTGTACTCTTCTTAGAACTATCGGATACGCTTAAGACTGCACCCACATACCAAAGGTCTGCAAATTGAAGAAACACACTGGAGCGCTCTGATTTTAGTTAAAAAGAAATACAATCTAATTAAAGGACTGATGGTTCCTGTTAAATGCGTGCTCCATATCTTTTCATTTCACGTGGTACGAGGATCAAAGCACGGACCTGGTACACCATCAGCCTCGTACAGTGTGAGAACTGGTGCTGTCCTTAATTCAGACCATATGGCAAGACGTATCTATCGGCATGATGCTGCGGAGGGCTGCCGTACTCTCCTGTCAGACCTTTTTTATCATTTTCGTTGGAGCTCTTTTATATTTGATTTTGTATATTCTGTGCATCTGACCATACGTGCGGCTCCGGAGCTGAGCTGCAGAGCGGGGCGGGCATCGCAGCCAAGCAGCCCTGCGAGAGAGGATTAAAAATGCAACGACGGGAGCAAAGACGACTTCTTGTTACACAGCCACACTGGCTCCCTGCAGAAGCCGATGAGATAACACTGTCTCCCAAATGTGCCAGAGGTTGCAGACCGCTGAAATCTGCCCCAGCCATACGTACGGTGGTTGAGCTGGCCAACGACGTGCTGCCAAAGCTTTGCCTCTGAGCCCCCAATGCCACCAAGCGAAGGTTTGGTCACTGCTGGGTGCACACAGCCGTGGCTTCACCTGTTTTTGTGCTGTAGGGGAATACGCCAAGGCCTACCAAAAGCAGTCGCCCCAATTTAGCTAAGGCTTAATTTGGTCGAACATCTCCGTGCGCTGGGAAGCTCAGACTGAAGGTAAGCACAGGCTCAAAATGATTATTAATTATCCAGCTAGCTCGGCGCTGCTTTACACATTCTGTGCCTTAACTAGAGAGCAGAACAAAACCATTGTTTTTGCCTGCTTAACCGACCATGACTGGAGCTATGTAAATGACCCAGTAATTCAACAAATTTGTTTTGTTTCACAGATTTTCCCACATGTATGCTCTCCAGCTGCAATGAAAACCCACCCCACATCCAGGCCAGTGTGTCCTGCAGGAGCCTCCACCTCCACGGCCACCGGCAGCCCTGCACACAGCAAGACTCACCCACACCCCCAGCCCAGGTTTTTGTTCACGGTGCTTTTTATGCCTTTAAATGTGCCTATCAGTGGTTGTCTTGGCGAGGTGAGATTCAGCAGAAATTGAATTTTTTCCTCTCTATGAATATTTTAAGGAAGTCACTTATACGTTTCTTTTAATGCTCAAACAGGTGTGAGCTCAAATTCCCTCTGCCACTAATATCAGCTCAGCTGGAGAAGAGCAGCAAATGCTTATTTGTAAGCCAAACGAAGTTCATCTCTATAAAGGGCAGAGGCTCATTAACCATTTGGGTGCCTTACAGATGTCGGCAGACACTCCAGTCCTGCCACAATGTGGCTGCAAAGCAGAAAAATGCAGGAGCGCACAAAAGCAGTGCCTCCACTCAGCCTGTGTGCAGCACAACCTGCCCAGCAGCTCCTGCTCTGCATGTAACCTGTCAGAGGGCTCCAATGCAGCCCTACAGCAGCAGCAGGAACTGCACAGCCCCACACTGCAGCCTGGGGCTCGGCGGCCCCACTGCCATCCCATTCCCACTCTGAGGCTGGGCAGGCTCAGCTTGCATTTTGCAAACTCACAGCTCAGTGCAATCCGTACCCTGAATACCCGCCACACGCACCCACAGTTCAATGCAAAATCTTCATGCAGCGTTACTCCACGCCACGCTATGCAGAACACAAAACTGACACACAAAACAGCTTCTGAAAAACACTTGGACTTGTTTGAGAACAAAATGCAGTGGAATGTAAACTTCACTGAAAACTATGTAGAACAAAATAATATTTCAATTCTTTGCTCAGTGCGCAGACATTAATTGCCACAGTCTACAGTTTCTATTTATACATCTGCTGCTCCTTCCCCAAATAAATCGAAACGTCCTTGTCCTTTCTTCTCCCTGGGGCTGCAACAGAGGTCCAGGCCTTAACTCTTGGGTGGAACATGCAGCATTCCTACCCTTATCTACCAGATGCTTTTTAGCACGGACTTTTCCTGATACCTTTGTTCACATGCAGGTGAGCCATGAGAGCAGCAGCGGGCACAAGGCAGCAGGATAAAACACCCGCAGTGCTTCACACAAAGCCTTTGTCAGGTCCCTTTCCAGGCTCCTGTGGAAAGGGTGATTTTCACTGTGGTTATCACAGAAAAGGGAACTGCTGCATCTGAGCTGCGAGGCTCTCAGCGCTGGCACCCTGCGCAGCCACACTCACAACTGTTGCTCGCGGTTATCCAGAAGCACTTCTGCTTTGTTGTGTACAACCTGCTAAAAGTGATCCAGAAAAAGAGGCAGGGAGAAATCCTCTACAGCTGCAGCCATGTAAGGGGGGAGGGAACCGCCAGCCCTCACCTACAAGCAAATTTAGACACGTGGCCGCTGAAAAACGGCACGCATCACATCTGAGATGTGCTGCTGCTTCATAACATAGCCCTTGAGATGTGTTTACAGACAGGCCCTGCTTGGAGAACACCTGCACTCATTCCACAGCTTAGCTCTGGTTTTGAAGGTTGGAGGCTGAGAAGTATTGGTGGGCGAAACAACTCAAAACTGGGTCAAAAAAATCCAACGGACAGCTTTTGTTGGATGCACGTCTGTTTGAAAACCACCTCTCAGACATTCCAGCCACTTCCGTCAGCCTCCTGCTCTCACATGGGGATGGGAGGAACACAGCCAGGCTGGCAGGCACTGACACTCGTGCAGAACCCAGCGGCATGGCTGGAAGGAGAGCTGAATGCATCTCGGGGTGAATGCAACTATACGACCAAAAAACCAAGGTACCAGACGCAGACCTGCCTGCACACAACCAACCCACCCATCAGCTCAGCCCTGGCACCCAACGCCAGCGCTTTGGACCTGGTTTCCACCTCCTCAGCAAGGGCTCTGAAGGCGCTGGGCGGTTATGCTGGGTGGTGGGACCGCTCTCCTCCAGGTCAGAGCTGCTACAGATAAATACAGCGGTACTGCTCACATTCCCAGCATGTTTGCCATCCACAAGGCACAGGACCACGTCAAAGACCTTCTTGTAGTCCGGCCACTTTGGTTTCCTTTGGGGATTGGGCACCCGCATACCTGAGCTGTGGGTCACATCGCACCCACAGGTTCCTCCTGAACCCGTCTCTGCACCAGCACGGCTCTTTCAACAGAAACTGGAGCCTCCGATTTCCGGTCCTTTGGTTTCTCAAGGCTTCTCCTGACCTTTACAGGCATTAGATTCAGACTTTCTGCTGCTGAAAGTCACCTCAGTTGGTGCAACCGCCAGACGGACGGCTGCAGATTTTTCTGGAGAATGTTTTTTTTTGTGATTCCTGAAAATTCACCTGTGACTGCTATTCAGAAAAATGTCCTGTGCTTCTTTCCGTATGTCATATGGAATTTATTTCTGGCGCGTCTAATAGTCACGTCTCAATTCCTTCCCACCGCGGGCTGTCAGACTCCTCTAACCAACACCCAATTCGTAGCACCAACAAACTGAGAAAACGATAACACTACGGACAAACCAACACAAACAAGTGGCTGCTGAGTATGTGTGCCCTTATTATGATGGCCAAAGGGGTGCAGCACAACGGAGAGATGATCAAAACCTTCTGCACTGCAAATTTGTGACTGAAAATTGCTGGGACAGTTTCTGACATCTCCCTCTCGGCCCTCCTTGTACACCTCCACTCCTGCAGCTGCAAACGGGGACCTGAAGCCACCTGACATAACAGAAGTGGTGTGAAAAGAATTAAAGCTCCTGACGTGCCAGGCGCTAACTGAGAAAACCAAAAATCTGCCAGGATGAAATGTAATCTCATTTTAGGAAATGTTGAAATCATTTCTGCAGAAGGTTAAAAAAATAATGATCGGGCTGAGTCAGATACACAGCATGGAAAATTTCATCCCTAATGTTTATAGTTTAGCAATTGAAAGCAAGGCCTTATAATGCCGTGTTGGGTAAACTTAACTGATCTGCAAAAATTCCAGTTCTACTTATAATAACAGTACCAGAATCAAGGCCGTACAGATTAAAAGCAAATACCACAGCAATATTCATACGGAGACGAGTGCTATCACAGCATTAAAAATAATATTAAAATTTGGCATGTACACAGAGTATCCAAAGAACTCAGGATGCTTTCCAGACAGTAATTTATCAAATCTTACAATATCCTCACAAAATACACGGCACGCATTCTTCAGAAGATAAAGAGAAAGGCTCCTTCCAACACCATCACCAGCAGCGCAGCCGTGCCGCCGGACTGCCGGCTCCCAGCCTCCAGCACCAGCACTGCCCTAAGCCGATTTGAGGCAGGCAATTAGCAGGGAAGGAAGCCCAAGTCACTGCATCCATTCCTCACTTCATGCTTAGCAATAGAAACAGACTCGTCTTTGCATACTAGACCACCAGCCAGCTCCCACTGGAATCAAACAATATGCATTCTTACAGAATCCGAGAATCATAAACGTTGGAAGAGACCTCTGAGATCCTCAAGTCCAGCTGCCAATCCATCCCCACGGTGCCCACTGAGCCACATCCTCTCAAGGCTCAAAGCAGCACCTGAACAGCTGCCTCCAGCACTGCAGGCAGCAAGCAGGGCAGGACTTTCAGTATCACATCACACCGCTCTGAGCACCACAAGTCCTGCAGGTGGAAGGGAGAAGCACGCCAGCTGCAGGTTCCACGCTGCAGAAAAAGAAAGCACTTATATTTTAATCTCTCCTGTTCCTATTCGTACTACACTCCACACACTCGACTGTGTCGAGCAAGCTCTCTCCCAGGCTGAGTGCTCCTCATCCCCAGGCTGCGGCAGCCAGAAGTGCCCCACAGCACATCCCTGTGTGCACAGCTGAGCTCAGCGAGCCAGCAGCTGCCACAGCACAGACACCAACCCAGCCTCCAGCCTCTAGCCTCCAGCCCCCAGCCCAGGGGACTCGGGTCACCCTGTATGCCAGCAGCTCTCCCACAGCACCTGAAGCCTCCATCTGACCCCTGCAGCAAAGTGCTCCGCTACGCTACAGGCAGCTGGAAACAAGTTACAGAGCGCTGGTACGTAGCCTCACGTGCCAGCAAGGCGTCCAATGCAACAGACAGAAAATGCTCAGCAAGGGAGTATATGGAAATGGGGAGGTGAGGACAACCAGTGTCCAGTGCAGCCACTGCCCCACGCAACACTGCTCTTTTCAGGCCGCGGAAGCACTCTGTGGTTACTCCCAAGAACACAAAAGCACCCACAGAACACCTGGGCTTCAGGAGCACACACGGTTAGTAGTGTTCAAACACACAGTACTTCCAGGAGGAACTGAGCACCACGCAAGCAGCACGGTGACTTCTGCTGCCCTGCAGGAAAATCCATCTTAAAAATAAGTACCTGGAAAGTAAGACACAACATAAGCCCTCAGGTGGGCACAGCCTGTCCACGGACATGGCCTCCACCAGCAGCCGTTCTGCACGGCCCCAGCTGCAGCCCAGCACTGCTTGGGGCTCCAGGGCTTTCTGCTGCAGACCAGCATGTGCTCAGCCCCAGACATGGGCACGGGTCAGCACAGAGAGAAGCCCAGACAAACGCTCACAGCACAGTGCTGGGGCCAGCTGCACATCTCTAAAAGCAGCACATGGATAGAAGCAGCATGTGAAAGCCAATGAGCTGCCGTTTTTAGTGCCTTCTGTAAAACTTAACATTAATCCCACAACTATCAAGCCCGCTTCTGATTCAGCATTAGCAATAATAAATGCTTACTTGCAAAGACAAGCCAGATGTGTTTAATCAATGCATCGATCGTGCTATTTAAAAGCAATAAAGCCAGGCCCTCCCTTGGCTGCTGCTCCCCTCTCAGGAGCAGCCCCATGGAAGGCAGCAGCACACAGCAGCATCACACCGAGTCAGGGCAGGTGCTAATCAGAGGCTCTTCATCAGCTGCCAAGAGGAAGAGCAAGAAGTGAACTGCACAGCCCACCTCTGCAGGCACAGTCCATGTAGCACCAGTGGTACTGAGGACCTTGAGACAGCTCAGGGACAGGAAAGGAGCAGTAACACAACACATCTGGAGTAATGGGAGCTGGGGGTCAGGACGCCTTCATTTAGCTGCAGCGTGCTCCTTCGTGGCAGCAATATTCAGAATCCTTCCCAAGTCACCAATGCAGGCGTGATCAGCATGATTTTACAGACGTCTCTGTTAGGGCTGCACTTCATGAGCATCAGCCATCCTATCAGCAGCACTCATGGTCCGTTCTCTAGTCTCAAACAGTAGAAATGGAGCTGAGCTTCACCACAGCATTTCCATGGGAGGGAAACATCCACACAGCCCTGCGTCCCCAGCTCCTCCGCTACCAACACCCTGCATCCAAGAACACAGCAGCAGCACCATGGCACCCACGGGCACAGCCCCAGCAGCTCTGCTGCCCATCCGGACAGACGAGGAGGAGTGCACCCAACTACTGGAGAGGCGGGCTGAGCCGTGGCTGTGTGTTGCAGGAGGCAGCCAGCAATCCCAGCAGCACACAGGCTCCTTTTCAGTCACACAGGCTTGCCATGTAACAGCTGGTGTGAGCAGAGCATCACCAGCCATACTGCCAGCCCAAAATTCCAGACAGTATCAACAGCCAAAAATAAGGGTGCTTCAGGAACACGCACTGGTAGGTCACCAACACGATCCCGGCTCACACCAAGGGCTGCAGAAGACACCTCCAGCACAGAGACCACCGCCAGGTGAGCAGAGGCCATGCAAACCACTCTGCTGGAGACAACCGGGACTTCCTAGCAACAGTGAGGACCCAGAATTTGTAACTGGAATCCCCAGTGTCTTAATTCCCTCTGACTCTAAATGCACTTCTGGAAAACAACTATTTCTTCAATCAGGCGAAACCGGTATTTTCACTGAGATGGCAAAAACAATCAGACAGGAATGAGGTTTTTCTGTAACCCAAGGGCAGGCAGAAGCGAGAGAGACTTTTAAGTTCTTCAGATCCAAATTAAAGGTTAAACTTGAAAGCACCCCACAGCCCAGTGGGCCGCACAGAAGTGCGTGGCTGTTTGTGAAGTGCCTTTGTGCACTACCTAAGCCCCATGGCGTGAGTTAAGGAGGGAGTGTTGAAATTTCCATGCTTTTTTTGGCATCTATTGGAGCCTCTAAAACTGTTGTAACCATGTCGTGTGTGTGAGTACATACAAACGACTACAAGCTCCAACACTGTCCCATATGTTAAACAACTCACTAATATTTCCCAGTATTAAAAGACGAGGCGTATTTTAGGGACGTATATTGGAGCTGAAGAATGATGTATCACAGTTACAGCTCCGTGTTTTCTTTGGCTCACACTCAGCCCTTTATAGCAACGCGTTTGGTTCGCTCGCTGACAGCCGCAGAAGAGGGGTGTGATCCCGGCCGAGAGCAAACATTACTAATATTTTTACATCATATATTTACTTTAACCAAACTCATTTATCAACCGTAATTAAAAAAAGTCGCTATCGCTGGCTTGCAAGTAATTACAGCCCCGCTTCACGCTGAATGGGGATGCAGGGGCGTCAAAGATTTCTATCACAGGGGGTGAGCTGGGAGAGGGGCAGTGCCGCGGGCAGAGCAGACCTGCTGCTCCCAGCATCCCAACCGTGGGAGGCTGCACACAGGTCCCAGCAGGCAGCACCCAGCGCGCTCCAAAGCAAACAAAGGCTCCAGTGTCCCCCCACTGCCATTTATCCCTTCCCCTTTTGTGAACATACAGTCGGAATACTTTCAGAAAGCCCTTTCTATTCTGCTCAGTCCCGCTCAGAGCACGTCCTGATTTCCACTGCCAGCTGGTCGCATCTCCAGAAAGGAAAGGCTTTGCCTTAGGACACGTACGTGCACCTCCTCCAGCAGCACTGCAGTCACCACATCAAAACTCACATTCCCCTCGCAGAGGAAAACGCAGCCCTGGTCAGTAAACAGAACTCGTGAACGTTCTGAAATGGTGCTGCAGCTTAAAAAAACAAACCCGTGTTCCCACCCTTTGTACAAGCAGCCCCAGAAATGAGGATGAGGGATTTTACGCCCTCGGAGCTTTACTCGGAGCTCAGCACTTCCAAAACCGTTCACTTATCGCAACAACGGAGTCAAATCAGGAAATTCGGTGTCTTACTTTGTATTCTGGAATTGACAAATGGAGGAGAGAGATTGTCATGTGACCCGAGGTCTCTGCTCGCCATATGATCATAGTGAGTCCCATCTCCATAGTTCTGGGGAGAAAAACACAATTTTACACATTTTAATGGCATTTCTCAAAACCTGCAGGTCCACGCTTCCCTCCTACGCTTCAAGTCGGCCACACAAATTATTTCTCCTTTCGCTGTTTATCTACTCCACGCAAAGCGACGCGTTACAGAGCATTTTTAAAGCTGTTTCCAATTTTTATTTCATTAGTAATTGACTTCGGTTCGCTCTGTGTGTGATCCTGAATGGGCAAAAGAGAAGAGGCTCCTGTGCTGCGCAGTCCCGCAGACGCCCTCCCTGAGCACGCAGCCTTCTTGCCCATGCAAGAGCAGGAATTAAGTACTTTTCAACGTTTTGCTTTTCAGTTTGATTTCGATGTAGAAACTTGCTGTCCTAAGCAGCTCGCTGCTCCGTACACACAGTCGCACGCGTGGGGGTGTGCAAAGTGCACAACACTGAGAAGGGAAAGCTGCAGGGAGACCGACTGCGGCCTTCCAGCGCTTGAAGGGTGCAGGAGGGGAACGGCTGCTTGTGAGGGTGGATGGGACAAGGGGAACGGCCTTAAACGGGGGCAGGGCAGGTTTAGGTTGGAGGTTAGGAGGAAGTTTCTCACACAGAGGGCGGTGAGGCACTGGGACAGGCTGCCCAAGGAGGCTGTGGATGCCCCATCCCTGCAGGCATTCAAGGCCAGGCTGGATGTGGCTCTGGGCAGCCTGGGCTGCTGGTTGGTGACCTGCACACAGCAGGGGGCTGGAACTGGGTGAGCTTTGTGCTCCTTTTCCACCCAGGCCGCTCTGTGGTTCTATGACTCCATGAAGCAGCGCTGCCTGGGATCGGGGCCTGCGCACACAAGCAGTGCTTATGGGGCTCAGCGCTCCTGCCCTCAGCACAGCCCTCTGCACCAAACCGCAGGCAAGGCCTGGGCTGTTACGTCTTGTTTTGCTCCTCGGGCTCAGAGGTAGGCACAAGAAAGCCATTTTCCTGCCGTGGAAATGCCAGCCCTGCTTCACAAAGAGGAACAGGCGAGGTCAGGCTGTGTGTGAGCCCACGTGCGGCCTGATTGAAACTCCAGAACTCTCCCCAGGCTCACGCTCTTTTCTTTACATCTCAGAACGTAATTGTAAGCTCACATTCAAGTTTTTGCATGCATAAATAATGGTGTGTGCAAATTTCGAATTTACTTTTCAAAACATTTTTCCCCAGGAAGCAATACAAGTGTCAAGCCCAAAAAAAGGGGATAAAAATAAAACTGACAGATGCGAGCAGCGATGACGCAGCGGATGCTGAGCCGGGGGAAAAGGAGAAAAGGTGCGGGGCTGGGTCCCCCAGGGCTGTTTGGGGACCCCTCACATTGGACACCACCCAGAAATTTGCCCCATGGGGAAGGAGGAGCCCAGGCACTGCTTGCCATCCTGGATCCTTTGCATTAATTAGAAAACAATTAAAATGCAATTTAAACAAACTGGGTAAATTGGAGCGTGAGTGGAAGTGTGGGCTCTTTCTGCCCAGCTAGGAAGTAGCAGCGTACGCACGGTGGGGCTGGGAGACCCCCCAGGAAGGGGGGCTGCCCAATTTGGGGGTGCCAGCACGCAGAAACCCAAAACAGAGCTGACGGAGCACTCAGCACCCACAGTGCTGCTCCGCGTCGCCGGCCAGACAGAACTGGAACTCTTGCTCTCTGCAGCAGGTGCCAGATTCAATCACAGTATCAGGCATGAATATTAAAATTAAAAAAAAAAAAAAGATTTCAAAGGGAAGACAAAACTACAGCCAACTTTGCATGCCCATTCCTCTATGCAATCAGGTGTAAAACTTGTAGTTAAGATTGTGAATTTACATAGGCAGGAAGTCTGGTTTGGGGAAAAAGATTAGATATACTTACCCTGGATGGACTAGGATGTCCTGCATTCCCCCAGGACCCTGAGCTAGTTCTGTCTTCTACATCTAGGGACAAAAAAGTTCTTTAGGCTTTATTGCAATAATTCTTTCCTTTTGTATAGGCACTTTTAAATTAATGTTTCAAATTAATCTCCTGTTGCCTTTAATTAAGAATCAGGCACGGGGCTACTACGACGGTAGTGGCTTCTGACCCACTGCTTAAATTAACTCATTTAAATTCACAGCAGCAATGAGACGGACCCTCAGGACCCCGAGGTCTGAGCATGAAGCAGCCCTGGCAGCTCAGCGAGCACTGCACCAGGGATGAGCAGCACGGAGGAAACAGACCCAGCTGGGACGGGCGCCTGAGGAGCACTGGGGTCACGGCAGCTCCTCCCCACCCCAGCTAGGATCCCACTTCCAAAAATCGTTCTGGCATCTGTACCAAGAAAAGCACATTGCCCAAGGCAAGCATGTCACTGTTTTTCCCTTCATTACCACAAAATTTACTGCAATCGTTGGGAGACCCCCCTCAATAATTTAAGACCGCTGGTATCTAGGTGGCTTCTGCCCCCACTTCAGAGGGTGTCTTTAAGAAGAGCCTCACTCTGTGCACACAGTGATGAAAGCTGCTGTTGGGGGTAAGGACCAAAGGACCGGCACTGCTGCCATCTGCTCTGAACTTTGCAGCTGAACACGAATGCCTCACGTGCAGCTGATGCAGCAGGCCTGGGGCAGCGTGGGCATGCCCTGCTACGGCACTGGGTGCAAGGAGGGAGCTGTAGCACAGCCCTGCTCTGACCTGCAGGTGGTCCTGAGCACAGCCAGGAGCTGCTCTCCACCATCCTTATGGGCCACTCCCAACACGGGACATTCTGTGACTCCACTGCTCTGTACAACAGCTTCCTCACCAAAGCCAGGTCACAGCACGTGGAGATGCTACGCCATCCGCACGTGTCTGGGCAGCGTTCTCAGGCACAGGGTTTGAATCCTAGCAGTGCTGTGTGGAGCCATGAGATGGACTCTACAATCCTTGTGCAGCATACAACGACACAGCACCATTTCTTGCCTTTTGCCAGGCAAAAAAGCCAAAAACATCCGCGTTTGGTTTTGCTGAAGCCCTGAGTTCCCCCAACACCATGCAGGTGAGGAGCTGCCCTTCCACCTGGCACTGGTTCCTCCAGACCCACAGGGCTGGTGGGCACTCACTGAGAAGAGATCCAGCATCAGCGCTTGGAAATATGGGTGCTGGGACCAAGTCTGGTTGATTTCCAGTATCAAAAGCCAAGATGTTTGTTCAGTTTAATACTTTCTCCCAGTTACAATCCCTATTATCTCAATAACAGATGAACGTGTTAATAGCACAAGACACTCTTAGGTAAATATTTAATTAAGCTCCAGAAAAAGAAAGAAAATGTGTATCATTTACCTGACAGATCAGATCAACCATTCTATTAGGTTAATTAGGCATATTTTTAAAAATCATTTGTGTTATGTAACAGGCAATTAACTCTGTAGAGCCCTGATCCATCGCCTGTTAAAAATCAATGGATATTATCCCACTGACTTTGATGGGCATCGTACCACCCTCACGCTTCCAAAATCCACACAAAACCCATTAGAAAAATTAGCAAGGGAAAAGCAGACGGAGAGATGCTGACATGAGGCACAACCCTCAATGTTTTCCACACCTCTGCCCCATACTTCTTCACACGGACAGTGAACTGAGACCTAGAGCCACACGGCGGGGTGCTGCAGGAGGAGCAGGACGATGTGCAGAGCAGTGCTGATGGAGGGCCCTCCGCTTCTCTGAACAAGGAGGCATTATTCTCACATCTCCCCACCAGGAATTGTATTTATTAGCGTACTTATTTTATGTAAAAGCCAGCTAATCTGAAATAACACTTGCTGTCACGGGCCCTCACGCTGGCTTGTGGTCAGAGCTAGCAGCAAGATTTATGTGACCATAAAGCCTTTCGGGCTGCTGCATGGGACATTTTTATTTATACTTTTAGAATGCAGATGCTGAGGTCCTGGGGCGCTTTAACGAGGCACCTAAGCAAACACTCTGAGCTGTGTTTAAAGCCACAATCCCCCTCCAAATGCTCCAAATGCCCTGGAGAGCTGAGCCCTGCCCAGCTGCCCTTCCTGGTGCACCATGCGTGTTCTTCCCACCTTGCCACCGGGCACAGGGCACTGTCACAACACAGAGGTGCTGGAGCGTGTCCGGAGAGGGGAATGAGGCTGTGAGGGGTCTGGAGCACAGCGCTACGGGAGGCTGAGGGAATGGGATGGGCAGTGAAGAGGAGCTGATGGTCAGTGGGCACAGTGGGGTGGGCTGTCAGACGGACTTGATGACTTCAGAGGTCTTTTCCAACCCTAATGACTGTATGATCACATCCCTCCAGAGATCCAGGAAATGCATCACCGTGGAGCTGGCTGCTCCTTCCCATTCGCTCTGCTCTCATCTGAGCCCACACAGTGCTCAGGTTCTTCCACCAAAGTTCGAAGTTTTGGACTCTGGTCAGAAAATGACAAGCAATGGCTCCTATCCCTTATCTTCAGGGGTTGTTTCTTAGCTTGCGACCAATTTTCTTTGTATTTAGACTTAAATGTGCAAACTACACTATATTACTCTGCAAAACATCAGTGAGAAGGCTTAATTAAGTAACACTGACAGATAAATCCATTTCTTTTGCAGTAATCAAATCAAAGCAGGTTGACATAACACAGGAACTTAATACAGTTATTCCCTCATAATTGGAGAGGGGCCCTTTACTTCTCATTAAGCAATCTTCTGGGTATTGGCATAATAAGAGGGCTCAGGGCTTTAATACTGCCCCATATAAGCCCCAAGGTACAGACCCCTTAAGCAAACATGCCAGATTATCTAATTCCTTGATCACAGTGGAAAACATAGTTATTCTTTTAACTACTAATTCTTCATCTCAGCTCCAGTCAAAAAGAAGGAACTCCGTCTACAACACGTACCCCGCAGCCCTACACCAGCACCAGCTGGAGCTGAGGAAAACGATATATATATTTTTTAATAAATAAGTAAAAAAAAAAAAAACAACAACCCTAAAACCTAGCTGTTTGTCTGAGAAACTGAGACCCCCATAGCACTGCTTTACTGTGAGCCCATAAGCTACCGATGGGGCAGCCCAGACAACTTCCACCTGCGCTGAGCAGCACCCAGCCCAGCAGCGCTGCTCCCTCTGCAGAGGGGAAACAAGGCTCAGTAACTGATAACAAGTTAATCCAGCCCAGTTTGCTAATAATTCAGCAAGGTAAATGCTGCCAGATTTGTAAGCCCCTCAACCTAACGCCTTGTGCACCACGAGGAGTTGCCACTTCTGCAATTCAGACAGCAGAGCCCTAATTCCACCCAAGTCAATGCAAAGCTCTCCAGTGAGGTGTTTTCAGAGCTGGGATTCATCCCAGAGTACACAAACTTGAAGAGAGATGTCATTTTTCTCCAGAACTGGGCTCCTGCAAATCAACCTCTCCCAAAAAGTTCCCAAGCAGAAACTTTATGATTTAGGAAATGAGGGTTTTTTTGTTTTTTTGTTTTTTTCCTGGAAAAACACCCAAGCACATAAAAAACAAACCCTCCTTTGCAGGAATCATCCAAACAGAAAGATGGGAAGCCATCCAGAACCGTAGCAGTGATATAGGATAATAACTTAGGTGACTGTCATTTGATTTTGAGACTCCCACCTCTTTGAACAACAAATCTGGGCACACACATGGAGCCCTAAAATCACAGCGTGGGAGAAGATATTCCCTGGTGAGCAGCTCTGCAGGCACTGCACTCCCAGAAACAGACGTGGAGGGGAAAAGAAACAAAACTCAGGGCTGCCCAACCTGACACCAACTGAGAGCTGCTCAGGAAGGTGCTGCCACCCCAAAGACCGTGCACCAAAAAAACTGGATTTGCACACTGACTTCGAGCAAAGCAACAGCAGTTTAGCAATTTGGTGAGACAAGAGGAAGAGAGAAGGAGCACGGTGGTTGATCTTTTGGTAGCAAATCTGATCAGCAATGCCGGCTTCCCCACCATTCCTCCCTGCATGCTGCTGAGCCACGTGCCCCATGCCAGCAAGGAGCCGGGGGCTGCTGCACCCAGAGAGCATTCTGGTTCCCACCATGGGTCGGAGCAGCACCTGGAGCAATGGGAGAGCAAGCACTGGCTAACACTGCGCTCTGCATGATGTTATCTGGAGGGACACAGATCACCACCACCACCTGCACACATAAAGCCAGAGCATGCCCATAACCTCCTGTGTCACTACAGGATGCTGATTTGGGTTCTTTTTTTGTGCTCAAGGTTGCATCCATCGGCTAAACCTCCTTGGTACAGGAAGACAGGGGTGAGATTCTCCTTCTGGAGGAGTTTCTATTAACTTCCAGTCTAAGCCATTGTCTTTAGTAATCTTCTTTAAATTCTCTCTTTTGGGAGAACCCTGCCCCTTATCTGATGGTGCTGGAGCAGGAAATGCAGAACTTTGCTTACCTTCATGTCAGCCTATACGTGCTTTTAAAGGGGCTGAATAAACACTGCGCCAAGCCAAAGGCGGCTCCTGAAGACAGGTGATTTCATGTACATCAGTGCAAAATAATACTTATCAGCGTGGTTACCCATGGCCCTGGCTCAGATACGGAACTGTATTCTTGTAAGTCCAGAACAACCTAACAAACAAACCTGGAAAATATTTCAGTGCGGCGAGGCGCCAACACGCCTGCAGTGACTTCGTACCACTGTGGCCAACCAAAATGTGCAGCTCAGGGATCTCACTGAGCAAAGCTGCTTGGGGAAAGAAGCACCAGGAAGGCTCTGGACAACAAAACATCTTTCTTTTTTTTTTAAATATAAACATATACTTTCAGCACGGAGAATCAAACACGCGTTCATCCTATTTTTATATTTCTGATACTTCATGTTTCCAGCAGATAAAATCGCCAGAATATAGGATGTGTGTGGCTAGTGCTGGTCCATCTGCGCCTCCCTCCCGCAGCCACTCACAGAGTGCATCTTCACCCACTCCACAAAACCCCTTCCTATGCCCCCCTGAAAAAACGGTGTACTAACCATCAGAGGTAGTTCTGTGAGGGATTTAACAGAAACAAGGGAGAGGGTGAAGATCTCAGCACAAAAGAGGTATTTTTGTACACGCGCCGTACCAACATTTGATTAGCATTTCCCATTGTATGAATTGCAGTTGTGTCAAAAATGAGAAGGGTGGGAAAAATCCTAGACTCTAATTATAACTATCATACTGAGACAAGTGTGATAAACAGATACCTCGGGACTGCTATTACCTCTTTGTGCTCTGAAGCACCTCACGCGCAGAACGCTGGTACCGCTAATACAAATTAAGTTAAACAAATCCATTTTGTGGATTGAGACTCTTCTGCTAAGTGTTTTATTCTCCAAAAGAATATTTTCTCCTCAGAGCATTAAGTCTTTTAAGAACTACAAAAAAAAATGAGCTGAGCAGAAGGTGACAAAAAGCAGAAGAAGGATTAAAGACGAAGATGAAGAGTAAGCTGGCCGCCTGGACATTTTGCAGGCGAAGGGACAGGCACGTTCCAAATGCACATCCACTGATGAAAACCTTTTTGAAGATTCTGAGCTAAATATCATCAGGAGACGAATGAGAAATAGACAGGGAGGTGGTGTGGAGGACAGAAGGCAACCAGGGAAGTCAAGGATTGACTTCAGACTTACGGAATCAGGAAGGCTGGAAAGGAGCTCCAAGGTCCTCAAGCCCAAACAGCGACCCATCCTCACCATGCCCACTAACCGCGCCCCTAGAAGATCTCCAAGCCCAACTCATTCCCATCCCCACCATGCCCATTAGCCACCTCCCTGAATAGCACCACGGAATGATGAAGGTTGGAGAAGACCTCTATGATCACCAAAGCTCACGCAGCCCTGCGGGCATGAGCAAGGCAGAGCACAGAGACGCGCGTGGTGAATCCACACACCTCTCGCCTGCAGAAAGTGCACATGACTGTCCTTCCATGACAGCAGTGTAAAGAAAGCATAGACTCAGAACGGCGAAATTCTCCTCCTTATTTGATAAACAATTTGCTATTGGTTTGCTCGGGGGATTAGATACAAAGCTTTAGGGTTTTTTCCCCTCAGAGAAGTAGGACCAGCTGCCAGAAACACGCAGTACACTTCAACAGCTTCTGTTAAAGCCACAAATAATTGGAAAATTCATTTGAATCAGATGCTCATTTTGTTCTGGGCTGGAATTTTCCAAGTCTGCACAAACGCTGACGGGCAGTCTGAGGCACCACTCAACGGCACCCACCGCAGAGCATCAGCATGTGCACGGCCTCAACTGCTGTCAGTCCCAGTGCTGCTAACAACGGGCTGTGCTGTCCCACCATCGGGTGAGGTCACGAACTCCACACTGTGCTCAGCAGAGCTGCACAAGCTCTGGCACACACACGGCATCGGCCCCCTGCCTGCAGGACATCCCTGCCACGGATCCCACTCGTGCTTTCCGAACTCCAGCTCTGCATCAGCTTCTATCAGACCCGATGAAACTATAAGCAGAAATACTGCAAAAAGCAGCAGGGTGCCCACGCAGACGACACTGCACTGCGTTTCCCTGCTCACCGGGTGACCAAGGCTTGACTTTGTCCTGGTTCTGGATGGGTGGTGCTGGTGGTCCGAAGCACAGCGCATCGTTGGTTTCTTCTAACCTGAGATGGATGAGCAGGAAAGTGCACATTTCTCAGCTATAAACCGAATGTGATTTACCAACTCTGGCTGTCTAATTGCATTACATCTTTCTCTATAGTCTATATTGATGTTAAAGTACTTAATTTCTACTTGAACTCAATAACCTAGAGCAATCCTAAGTAATGACAGCTCACCCCCCTGCCCCGGGGGAAACTACGTGCATTCCACACCGTAATCTAGAAATATTCAAGTGCAAATTTACTTAAGTTCTCCTTTTATTACCAGATTTTGAAGGTCTCAGTGGGAAGTCAGCAGACATTACAATTCCAAAGGAGCAGCCCAAGTCAGGAGGTGACGGTGGAGAACTCCACACTGCACTTCTAAATGAACACTCCTTTCTTTTGCATGTTTGCATATTTGGTGAGAGGATAAGCTTTATGTGGGAAATCTGAACACACAGGAACATTCCTATTTTCTGTGAGACATCCTGCAATGAGCAGTGCTACAAACAGAACAGAACGACATGTGAAAGAGGAGAACCACAAGAGCAACGCAACCTGGCTGCCCGCAGCCCGAGGAATGGTTCTGTACTTAGCTGTGCAAGGGGGTTTTCAAGACACCAAGCCTCTGCAAGTGTCATTACTCTGATACACAGATGAAATTCTTAAAAAGTTATCTTTGCTTGTGTAGTAACACTCCAAAATTGTGTTACATGAATGCGTAACCTCATGTTTCAGATAGAAAGTGCTTTTTTTTTCTTTCCAGCAGAAGAGTAGTACCACAAAAATACATAAATATAAGGCAAGTGAAGCTACTAGGGCAACCTGTGCTTTAGATACAACAGAGAGGAGCTGTGCGTGCCACCCTGAGAGGGCCAGGTCGGATGTTGGGAACAGGTCATTCTCCCAGAGAGCCACGCCACAGTGGCACAGCTGCACAGGGAATGGTGGGTCCCCATCCCCGGGGAGTTCCACAACCATGGGGAGGTGGCACAGGGGGACATGGGCAGCAGGCATGCTGCGGGTAGAATGGGGTTGGGGACACTGGGGGTCTTCTCCAGCCTTAATGATTTCATGACTGGATTTATGGACGTGGTCAATGGGCACGTTCCATGGCTGGGGCTGGGGATCCTGGGGGGCTTTTCCAACCCTAATGATTCTGTGATGAAGGGCTGGTGGCCCTGCTACACCGTACTGCATGGATTCAGAGAGGGCACCAGGGTTCCCACAAAGCACCAAAAAGGAGCAGCCAGGTTAGTGCTCCACTCACATGCAGTAAGGAGATTATTCCATGCTTCAAGCCAGCCCAATAGCTTATAGCATCATTTAGACAATGGCACGTTTAGCACGTGGTAGGTAGCTGCATGAAAAATGATGTGCCCTGATTTGAAGGAAGTGCCCCAAACCACACCACTGAACAGGCTGGAGGCAATTTAACGATGCCATGTTGTATCTGAATGTAAAGAGAGCCACTACCTCCAGCAGAAACCAGCAGAAGAAGCTGGAAGCTGAGCATCTTCAAAATTAGGTAACGTGGTTGGGCACTGAAACAGACCTTTAAAAAATTAATCCAGGCATCCTCAGTTTAATCCAGGAATGCCTACAAAAACCAAAGTCCTGGCACCTAACTAGGACCGCCTCACCCCTTCCTGCAGCTCCCTGTGGGACACCAGGGTGAGGGCTGGCTGGTGGCATCAGAAAGACAAAAACTAAGAAAAAAGCATTAGAAATTTGAGGGGGGAATAATTCACCGACAGCTCAGCACCACAGATGCATCTCCTGGAGCTGCTGCTCCATGCACTTCAGCACACTGCAGTTATCTACACCAGATTTTACGGAGCACACCAGCAGCTGGGCTCTGTACCTCCCCAGCCAGCACACTGCTGGTTAATTCCCAATATTTACGTTCCTTAGAGACAGAAAGATTAGTGAGGAATGTGTAACTGGAAAAAGTTGAGGTAAAACATTAGGGAAAAATACCCCAAAACAGCCCCCAGCACTGCTCAGCCTTCGAATGGTTGCTATGAAAGTCACCAATTACAGCAAAGGCAGCAAATAAACAACAGTGATGGCAAAGCATGCAGAGCTGATGGAAGGGAAATCAAACACGGGCAGAAGAAAAATAGCTCATGGAAGCAGAGGGCTTTCTGCTACACTTTGGAGAACAGTCCTTTAGTTTCGGAGTAGTTCTGAATGACTTCATCTATATGAAAATCACATTAAAACTGCCCTAGATGTATTTGCATTTTAAGTGCGTTATGACAGCCCATAGCAAGCATCTCCTATTTACTGGACACTTGCTATTGTAAGACAATCCATACGTATCCGGGCAAAGAAAATGAACTGACAAGGGAAAAAGTCCTCCAGAAATCAATTCTACAGAGGGGGTAAGTGATGGACTGCACAGCAACACAAAGGGGTTTTCCAGGCATGGAGCTCACCACGGCTTCAAGGCTGTGCTGGCTTCCCCTGCACGGCCCCAGGACACTCAGGAGCTGAGCACAACCCACAGTGCCACCAGAAAGGGCAGTGGTACAGACTGCAGCCATCCACAAAGCTTGATGGAACCGCCGACAGCCAGAGCTGGGGATTGGAACAGATCAATCTGATGGCCAAGGAGGGCACTGTTTGTGGTGCTGCTAAAACCATAAAATACTGCTTTTCTCCCGAGAATGTCCATGGAAGTTTTCTAGTTGGCCAAGAGCTTTGAGGGAATGGGTCCTACCCTTCTCCATGCACCTACTGGGAAGCTGTTGACACGCTCTTACAGAGAGCCATCGGAGTACGACTGTGAGTGACACTGGCTCCACGGACCAGATGACAAACAAATTGCCCCAAATCATTTCACCTCTGTTCCAGACCCAGCTCTGCTGTGTTCCAATGCAGAGGATGGCCCTTGGGATGAAACCCCTCCTTTCCAAAATGTGTGCTCGAGTTCAGCCAAAAGCTGATGCTGGAGTTCAGTCTCACAGTGCTGAACCCAAACGTCCACACTCATGGAAAAATGCAGCTTCCTGCATTTGATTTTTCTCTTTCCCTCAGTTTCCTTGACACGTTAAGCTCAACTCTTGAATTTGCTGGGTTTGGGTTTGCTTTTTGCTTTTGTTTTGTTCTGCTTCCCACTGCCAGCAGAAGTTAGGCAACCTCCCTATGGTCCAGAAGCAAAAAGCAAACGCCGAGATAACTGCATCACTTCTCCCCAGCCACTGCTTGTGGTGCAAAGTCAAACTGGCAGCATTGCAGAGGATCTGAATGCTCTGCTGCCCTAAAAAAATACACTGGCACTCATTACTCACCTTCCACAGCACGCACATTTCAGGCCCAGATCACACTCCTAATTAGCTGCTCCGCAAACAAGAAGCGTATCAGAGCCACGTGTACGGCACAACTCCTCACTGAACGGCTCCGGTGAGACTTACATCTTTTGGCTACAATTCTGATGTGCACTGTAAAGAACTAGACCTGCGAACACGCACTAATAAAAGAATATGAATCTGTTTAAAGCCTTTAAAATTCAATGCTGTGATGCAGAGCCCTATTTTTAAAGCCTTCCCTGCAACGTCACGACGCCCAGGCCACATCTCCCAGTTAAAGAGAAGCACTTAATGGCAAAGGAAATGCATGTGCAGTCAGATGCTCCCTTCAAAAGGCAAGATAAACAACACAGGTGTGTATATTTATCAACTGAGCACATCTGGGGAGAAAAAATCAACGAGAGGAGCACAGGACTACGTTGGTGTCATCTTCATTATTTATCGTTTACATAAGGAAAAGTCTATCTGTCTCCAACGATGCCAGTAATTCCTGATGATGAATCCTGATTTGGGCACCACGCCGCAGAAATAAGCGCCTTTTTCTCATTCCAAGCTGTCTGGAACCAACATGTGCTGCACACATCCTCGGAGTTTGCTCCAAGGCTCTACAGCAGGCAACGAGGACAGGAAGGGCACCATTTAAACACCAGGCTGCTGCCCCACCACCTCCACAAGCAACATTTCCCTGCTGCCATGCAGGGCGCTGCTCTCCATCACGACACAGAAATGCACCACCCGGAGGAGGGCAGGTTATGATGGAACTGCACGGGATGTGCAGTGCCCCAGGTGCCTACCAACTAATTCTGCACTGCAACAGGAAAGCTCAAAAAAGAAAAGAAAAAAAAAAAAAGCATGACATCCACATGAATGCCAAATTAATTCATTACGATCAGCGCTACCACAATGAGCACCAGATTAATTCATCACTGTAGAACACACAAAGCACGACCCACTTCTCGTACTCACTGGCAAAAAATAACGGGATGCCAGCCCCAACGCAGGACTTCTCACAGGGCATCCTGCACGTGGGCACAGCACTCCCACCTGCCCAGCACGCGGGTGGATCTACACACAGATTTTGAGCACGGGCATCTCAGCTGCTGGGGATCAGCCCAGGAACCAGCAGGGATGCGGCCCAGTGAAGTGGTGGGGACAGGTGAGAGTAAAGCCAAGGGGAACGGTCTGCAACTGAGACAGGGCAGGTTTAGGTTGGATACGAGGAGGAAGTTTTTCACACAGAGGGCGGCAAGGCACTGGAACAGGTTGCCCAAGGAGGCTGTGGATGCCCCATCCCTGCAGGCATTCAAGGCCAGGCTGGGCAGCCTGGTCTGCTGGTTGGCGACCCTGCACACAGCAGGGGCTTGGAACTGGGTGAGCTTTGTGCTCCTTTGCAACCCAGGCCATCCTGTGATTCTATGATTCTATGGGTTGGCAGTTGGGCCTCATGGTCCTGGAGGTCTTTTCCAGCCCTTACGATTTTATGAGTGTAGATCAATGAAGCTTACACTCTTCAAACCAGATGACACCACAGATTCCCGAGGCTTTCCGCTCCTTTTACAGGATAATAATGAATATCAAACAAATCTGCTTAAATTCCTCAGCCTTCAACATTTATCCCATATAGCTTCTGATACCAGAAGTATCAGGACTCTCAGACGTGTCTTTTCACTGGACTCTGAGCTTAAAAGGGAAGCCTGGGAAATTACCCTTCGTTTGGGAAAAGCTGCACTCCTTCCCCAGCAGCGGAGGCACGGCTGCCATCCCGGAGCTTCTGCTGGGGATGACTCCCATAACAGCAGCCTTTGGTTTTGAACTGAGGGTTCGTGGGACTGGGCTGCTGAAGCCTCCTGCATCTCCCACAGCCCAGCTCTGCGCACAGCCCAGGCAGCAGCTGCTGGTTTGGGCTTGTCCATATGCTCAGAGGGAACTCACAGGGCTCTGCTCACTGCTCCTAAGGCGGCCACAATTCCTTTCTGAGGAAACTCATTAAAAAACAATAATTAAAAAGCCACCTGTAAGGGAAGGATATTCCAGCACCTGTACTCCATACTGGACGTGAGGCTCAAAGCAGGACCTCTCCTACCCAAATTACGGGCAGGAAAGGCACCAGAAGGAGAAGCTCCAGCATTGCTGCTGGCAACGCTCTGCCTTCAGATCATCATTCGAGTCTTCCTGCTAAATTACACAGACCTGGGAGAATGCTGCCAAGAATTAAACCTGCAAAAAGAGACCGAATCTTTCTGAAGCGTTTTCAGCAAGTTCTGTATTCTTCCATTACTCTTTTCCACCATTAAGAACTAAGTCATCCTTACCGAAATAGAGAGTCCTCTGAAGAGAAGCTACAGCA
Source organism: Phasianus colchicus (assembly GCF_987193195.1). NCBI lineage: Eukaryota > Metazoa > Chordata > Aves > Galliformes > Phasianidae > Phasianus > Phasianus colchicus. Next base: position 92,056,287 of record NC_143476.1, on the reverse strand, counting down.
TTTAAAGCTGCAGAGACGTGGAAGGGAACACTTGACATCCCTCCATCAAGGACCCGTTCAGCAACCCCTGGGAGGAGAAGGGCACTGCTCTGACAAAGCATCTGCCGCCGTTTGGTCCTTCAGACCGAGGAGAGAAAACAACGACAGCCTCAGGAGACGGGGACAGAACATCTGGATGTGAGTTCCTCTGAGGGCATCCAACCTCCCACCTGACTCGGCACCGGCAAAGGGCTTCTACGGCAAAGTTTGGGTGAAAACATTCATTTTCCTTCCTTCTCTCCCTCTGTCCCTCCACAGCATTTTGCTGGGCTGGACAGCAGGAATCCAGACCTCGCTTCCAACCCAAACCTGGCTGTCCCTAATGGTCGTAACGCCAGCTAAGCTCCTCATCTTCGAAGATCCGATTTAAAAACGAGAGCATTATGTCCTTTAGAGGATCCAAAGATTATTTTCAGAAGTGCTGATATCAAGCAGACGTTCGCTGAAGAGACCACTGCGAGAGGAGTGCTAGTTCATTTCAGCACATCCTGTTTACAGCCTGTGCTACTTTCTAAGTCATTCAACCATGACAATTGTTGTCCTTCGGAATATGTTAATTGTGATATTTTTATACAGCTCCAGAACATATTTACAGACCACAGCAGACTTTCAACAACAATGAAACTTGTAAGCAGTAAATATGGGACAATCATCCAAAAACAACCAGCTATCCTTCAACACGTCTTGGCATTTGGGACGCCATCTCCATTCAAAACATATGTCGGAGAAAGCTCTGCAGCACAAACCCAACGAGGTGCTTCTTTCTCTCCCTTCTGCTTTTGGTTTCGCTGCCATTTGGGGACCCGCGTCGGGGGCCCTCCGCTCACAGCCCGGCCGGTGGGACACAGCCAGGTCCAGCATCCCACCGGGGTGTCCCCAAGAAAAAGCAACGCCCCAGCAGCAATACCAGCCCAGATGTTGTACCTTCACAAAGCCCAGAGCCCCTCTCCACCGAGGTGCTGGCAGCACTTCAGGGTATTTCCGACTGCGACAAAGCCACACGCAGAACAAGAGCTGCAGAGAGGCACAATATATTTTAATTATACATGTTTACTTTAGAAGAAAGTAAACAAAGACAGATCAGTTTAATGAAAAGAGACTAACGTAATGGAAGCAGCTGGAACATTTTTTAATTTTTTTTTTTTTAGTCCAAATCGCTATTTCTTCCCTATTGAAAGCTGCGTCCCCAAATAAAGCATTTCTTACATCTGACATAAGTCTAGGCCCATTTCTCACACGCTAAGCACAGGTATGAAACACTGCCTCAGACCCCGGCGTGTTAGAAGCCTGTATATCTTACCGTTCTGCTTATTTGAGGTTTCCCCTAAAAAAAAAAAATCACTTTAAATTTTCAGCTGTAGTGGCAAAAGGTTTATTGGTCTTTGTGCTCCATTAAAGGTTTTTTATAAAGTCATGTTTGTTCTTTTGAGTACCAAATAAAACTACTGAAAAGGGCAGGTAGGTTTTTAAAAGAGACAGATATGACCTAAAGGGAACACATTTTACTGTAGTGAAATAAACTGAGGAAACAGTTTGCAGATTAAAAACCCCTTAAAAGGAAGCATCATCTTCGGGAAAAAAAAAAAAAAAAAAAAGACTTTGCTGAGGAAAACAGCTGGAAACAGGAAGCTTTTTGCTTTCATCCTGTCTGCTTTGATACCACCGCATCCCTGCATCATCAAAAGGCAACGAGGCTGATGTCAGCTGCATCCCACCGCAGCCACATGGGCGGGTGGGCGACGCTCCACGGGCTGCATCCAGGGACAGCCTTGCCCACACACACACACACACGTGCACACACGTGCACACACACACACACACGTGCACACACACGTGCACACACGTGCACACACACACACACACACACGTGCACACACGTGCACACGCGCAGCCCTTTGAAAACCTGGCTAAAGAACACAGAACGTGAATACAGGTTTATCCTCTCTTCCAAAGCACAACGCTGCTCTGACGCCCTGCAGAGCCAAGGCACCGGGCACTGCTTCTCCCACAGCTTTTCACCCCAAGCCGCACGCTGTCCCTTCGCTGTTTCACTTCAGATCTCCTGGCTGCACCATCCCAAGCTGTGCTCCCACCTGCAGCCGCAGCACTGCTCCGTGCTGTCCTCCTGCACACCCCGCTCCACACCAACCAGCAGCACGGGGCAGGAAAACACGACGTGAGCTTTTCCAAACCTGCTCTGTGCTTGGGCAAGGCAGCAGCGCTCTGATTCTTTCCAGACAGCTAACCAAGCACGCGCTCCGCTCTTAGTTGTTTAGCACTTTCCTGCGTGCAGCATTTCAGCACTCTGCGTGACACCCCGCCAGCAAACAAGAGGTACGTACACCAGGACTGACAACCTTCCATTTGAAAGTTTCCATTAATGGAATTAATCATGTTTACACAACTTCCCGCTGTTAAACTTATTTCATATCCTCATATCTTTCATCCAAGCTATTTCCCCTACCAAGAAAAGAACAAAAACTTCCCCAAGGGCACGGGATCCAGTCAATTGTTCACAGTAAATGCTCTCTCCTGCTGTCTCTTTGTCAGCCAGTTTCAGGCTCTCCTGGCTGCAGAAGGTTGATGTTGCTTCGTTAGCTCCAACCTTGAGCCCAGTTCCTCCTCCTTCTTCCATTCTTGGACACTGGCTGGGAGAAGCAGCTCTGGGAACTGATGGCCACAGTGCTCCTCAGCCTCCTGGCAGCGCTGCAGTCAGCTCTGTCACCCTGCATTCTGGGATGCTCTGGGAAGGCCAGCAGCATTCAAAGCAGAAATGCTGTTGCTTTTCTTGGGGGTGCAAGAGATGGACTCAGAAATCATTACTGAGAATCACCAGGAGCAGCTTCCTCCCTTCCATGCCACTCCACGCCTTCTAGAGCAGGATGTGCCACCCTGGGAGCAGAAATGGGCACGAGACCACAGCGATGACCATGAACAACTGCCAGGCATCCGGAGCAGTGCCCTTCTTACCTTCAGCAATAAGACTGTTCTACAAACATGAAGAAGAGGCAGGATCCAGCTAACCTGGTCTGGCTGCTTGCTGCTTTTTTCTTAGGCTGCTGTCGTAACAATAGAGATAATCTGCTGGTTTTAAAGAAAGCCATAGATACTCATCAACAAGCCAGCATGAAGCCTTTCACTTGGTGCTGCTCTCAGGAGCGGGCTCCGCTTCCCTCCTGTGAAGGACTCTTTCCATTATAGCCCTTCAGCAGCCTAAAAAAGGCATTTCTGTCTGAGGATGCACTCCTTTTGTGTCACTTCATAATGTTACAGCAGGTTGGCCATCGCCTCTTCATTCAAAGCCCAATGGTTAACCACACAAGGAGACAGGGACAGACAGCAGGAATGAGCTCCTCCCTGCAAGGACCTCACCGGGCCCAGGATCTGCACTGACTGACCCGGGCGGCATCACGGCTGGTGCACTGCTGTGTGGAGAACGCAGAAAGAGTGACAGCTAGTTGGAGATGCCTGCTTTTCCTCCATGTGCTCCAGCTATTGTTCAGTGGCTGTAAATGAAACTCTAGCAGCAGTCTGTTTACAAGCAACATCACAACTGGAACAATAACAGACCAGTAAGGAAACCAACAAAAATAAAATCTGAGTCAACTCGCTCTTTGTCAGACGGAGGCCTTGAGATGGGCTCGCTCCGTCCCTGGGGAGCGCAGCGCCGTAAGCACAAAGCAGCAGGACATGCCTCATTTCCTTCAACTGCTCGCCATGGCTCTCCCCGAGATGTTTGTGAACTTCCTTCCTCTACGCATCGGGCTGTCAAACCGTCGTCAGCTGGCGGGACTAATAATATCCTGTTGATGTCTGCAAAGATCCACTCCTTACCAGAATAACAATGCCTGTGACTCTGCTCAAGAGAAGAGCTCTGCGGCAGAACCACTGGACCTGTCCAAGCCCCGAGGATCACACCAAGGACAGCTGGAGATTGGAGGGCTGGTAATTCCACCATAGAACCATAGAAACCATAAGTGCTGGAAAGGAGCCCCGAATCCCCAAACCCAACCCCAGCCCACCCACCATGCCCGCTGCCCAGGCCCCAGGTGCCACACGTCCCCACAGCTCTGGAACCCCTCCAGGGACGGTGAGCCCACCACTCCCTGCGCAGCTCTGCCACTGCAGCAACACCCTCGGGAGAAGAAATTCTTCCAACACTCCACCTGAACCACTCCTGGCACAAGGTGAGGCCGTCACCTCTCATCCTACTGCTGAAGTACAATGCCAACCAAAGAGAACCACAGGATGGATCACCCTGCAGCCCAGAGCAATCACAGCCTCTCCACCCCAACCACCCCAACCCAACAACACAAAACAGTCTCACTCTCTTCAGGATGGTGGGTCCAAGTGACTTTATTTACACAAGAATTAACCCAGTGCGGCTTCTCAAGGAACAGCATCCCCACATCTTCACGCACACGAGCAGATCACAGCACGGATCCGCAGCAGAGCTGAAAGGGCACCACCAAAGAGCATCAAAGTGTATTAAAGTGAGCCTCGAGGCAACAGCGGTGATCAAAAAACAAACAAAAAGAAGTTCACACATAGCTTGCCAAACGACAAAACCTGAAAGGGGTTTCTTCCCCAGTTCCAAGACTCCTAGATCTTGCGAGGAGCCCCATCCCCTTCGCCCCCCACACCAGATTTTGTACCACGCAAAAGTTTGTAAGCTTGCAAAGTAAATTAATGATTCGGTAAAAAACTTGAGCCCGGTGTAATCAGAAATCAGCACATTTTGCAGCAGAGAGCAGAAAGCACAGCCATTAGTTTGCTGTGGCAACATTTATTTATTTTTTATAGCAAATCTGTATAATGGAAAACACGCACAACCCCTTGGAATTCTCCTATAAATATCTGAGTGCTCCCAAATCACGGAGCAGAATGCAAACACTGCTCTCCTTCTTCTTCCAGGAAATTCTCAGTGACTTCCTGTCATGAAGTCCAATAATCACTGTCTCTTCTGCAAGGCTCAGTAATTGCTTTGCCTTTAATTTGCATCCCAGCTCTTTTCCCAAGACTAAGAACTCTTTTCCTCTCGTCCACGACCAGTCCACACATTTTAGCTAACACCTCCTCAGCACAGAGACTCACATTTGCCATTTTCCCAGGGGATCTCATGCTATTTCACTTTACCATCACCGCGGTGCACTCAAGCTCAGTCTCACCCAAGGAGGCCCTCACAGGTTCGCTGCTTCCATTCATGAATGCAAACCCAGCACCAACACCCCTCCCAGCAGCCCTTCCCTCACCTCCTCCCCTACAGCCACATCAGGATCACAGGGGATCTGTGATGTTCCCTTGCACAAATGCTGACTCTTTCCCTCTTCCACCTCCCCACCAGGCACCTTACCCCATACATTCACTTCTGCTTACTGACCTCCAGATTTCTGTCAGTTATTTTGACAGCACAAGTGTCCCTGAACACGCAGACGAGGCTACTGCTCCTTCATGCTCCATGCCCCTGGATGGGACATACTCAGAGGAAGTGAGTTTTGCTGTTAAGCACTGCTGTTAATATTTCAATGGAGCAACCCAGCCCTCTCCCAAACAATGCCTGAGCAGCTACCAGCAGCTCAGCGCTGGGCTCTGACCTTGTCTCAGCCTATAAAAGTGTGCTCCTATTGCAGTCAGTCGGCATTAACTCTCAAGGACCTGGGAGGAAGGGTCGTGCAGAGGGAGAACAGCAGAGCACAGTTCTCACCTGCAGTAAATTTGGCCATGTATAGAAGAATGATCTGTTTACTCCTAGTTCACCACCAGCGCTTCCTAAAGCTCACAAGACCCAGAAATCTTGGAAGAGGGGGTCAGAATTGGGGAATCAACTCCTTTCAGGCTATGTCTCTTGGTGTTTATGGAACACTCTTTCTTTCAGATTTTTAGTTTATTCGTGGCAGCTGCTGCTACAAGGCTCACATCCCAGGCTGGATGTGTCTCTGTGCAGCCTGGTCTGGCGGCTGGTGGCCCTGCACGTAGCAGGGGGTTGAAACTAGATGATCAGTGAGGTCCTTTTCAACCCAGGCCATTCTGTGAGTCCGTGATTCTATGACTTTAACAGGCCCCAGGGGCTCCGGGCACAGCGCTCTCCTCTCTGCCCATCATACTCTGCAACCAAAGGGCTCCCGCTGGGCACAACCGTTGGGCACAAACCCAACCTTGCACAGGGAACTTGCAAACCTTGCTCAGCAGTGATCTGACGTTAAGAAAAGGCCGAACTGCTGCCTTCTTCATACTTAATTCCAAGCCAACCCAGCTCTTGCCAGCTCCAGTCACGGATGTTGCATGAACCAGTACAGGAGGTGATGGATGTCTCGTAAGACACTTCAAATCAGTCTGCAGAGGCTGAGGTTGCTTCAGGAGCACAGGGTTTACGGTGGGACTGCTCAGCATGCCATCAGCACTGCACACCCACGCCAGAAATGCACTGAATAAGGACACGGGGAGGAGACCTCATCCACACACTTCCTCACGCACTTCCTACGAGCTCCTCCCGTTAACACACCGTGCATCCTCCAGCTGCATTCGCTAACGGCAATGCCGAGCAACGTATGTAACATCACACATTCCTATTCAGATAAAGAAGTTAAATGCTGTGCGCCTGGTTTGCAAACACCAATGCCATGCATCTGAACGCACCTATAAGCATACAACAAGGATCTGTCCATAACATAGAGCAGCCACTTCCAGGGAGCTCCCCTTGGCTGCTAATTGCTCATGCAAAATAATTGGGTCTCTGCACACTACTTACACTGGCAGATCATTATAGATTTCTCCAGATAATCTAATAAAGTACTTTTCAAATGCAGACAATTTGTGCCAATTGATTAGACTACAAATACAGTTCCTCTTGTCCCCCTCATTCCATGTATTCCTTATGGCTAGCTAATCAGTGAGCCTATTTCTTCCATAAAGGAAAACTCTTCCCAGCCATACTCTGATCCTGCAGTAAAATCATTGGACAAATAACTCATTTAATTCAGAGTTAAGTGCATTACTGTGTGAACTGCAGGAAGTGCATCGAGCCCCTGTGTGGGAAGAGAGATGACATCACACACTGCAGCGTGACGTCAGCACAGGGGAGACCCAGAGCGAGACTGAAGGGAGCTCAGAAACAAGAGAGAGAGGAACTTACGGCACGGGCAGATAGGGGTAGGAGGGAGAATGGCTTTAATCTAAAAGATGAGGGGGAAACTCTTCACCCAGAGGGCGGTGAGGCTCCAGCTCTGCCCAGAGCTGTGGTGCCCCATCCTGGAGGTGCCCGCAGCCATGGATGGGCGCTGGGCAGCTGAGCCGGGGAGCAGCCAGCCCACGGCAGGGGTAGGGCTGGGGTCCTTTCCAGCCCAACCAACCCGTGGTTCCATGGCTGTACATCAGCGCTGCCCCTTGGCTGATGCTCTCAGCGCCACGACATCACCACGAGCAGCCTGCCCTGCAGAGCCAACTGCAGGCTCCTGCCTCTCCACTCCTCTGCTGAGAAATTTGTTTTCAATTTCCTTAAATCCAGGTATTATAAAGATTGACCTCAATGTAGTCGTTTAAGCTCGCTCCAGAGATTTAGATATGGTTTATGGGCTGCAACATGACTAGTTAAATCAAGCCTTTAATAATCTCCTCTCGGTTCTAATACATTCTGTTCTTCCTCATTTACAATTTATACCGAGTGCAGGTTTTGATGCTTGAAATGCGTTTTATAGAGAATAAATACAAGTGCTTTTATTTCCATCTAACGCAACCATTCTACCACAGTCCTTTCCCAGCACGGGGAGAGGGAAGGAGAGGTGAAGATCTGCTTGTGTGCAGCATTCCCTTCGCTCCATTCCTTCCTTCCTATTTGCACACTCTGATCCCATCACTCTACCGACTTCCACAGGGAGGGAACAGGGAGAAACGATGCTCGGTTTCGAAAATCCCAAATTATGCATTGTGTTCAGCATCCCAAACCAGCACAGCACAAAGACAGCACCATACCCTCCCTGCAAGAGCTGCAAGAATCTCAGGAGCCAGAAAGAAACTGCTCGGAATCACCATCTGAGGCATGTGATTGATGAGCACATGCCAAAACCACGGTGTGCTTCTGTGCTATGATAACATCCATACTCTTATTGAACGGCCACATTAATTTCAGATTTAATTTCGGCACGGTGCAAAGTAGGACCCCTGACCACGGGCACCGACAGTGGCTGGTTCTCAGGTGAAGTCCTCCCATTTCCAACAGCTGCCCTCTCCTCACTGCCAAAGCGGGGAAGCCAGGGAAGAGGTGGCAATAAATAAGAGGAAATAACAGCAACTGTACAGAATGAACACTTTGAGAACACTCTGCAGAAGAGATAAGCAGGAAACAACATGGAGAACGGCACAAGCAGCGCTCACTGCTCGGTCCCACATCTGCACTTATTGGGGCAATTTGGGAAAACATTCCCTAGATCCCAGAATTTTTAAAAGATAAAAAAAAAAAAAAAAAGAAAAAAAAATATATATATATTTTCCTGTTTGCATTTTTTAATAATTCTGTTTACAAGCTCAGCAGTTCCTCCTTCAGGAAAGCTGCGCATACATTTCATCTATCTGACTTCCCACCAAGCTCTACAGCCGCCCGTATTTGAAATAGGTGCCATAGCTTGGTTGGGTGCAGCATCGAGTTACGTGTCCTGAAAATGTTCTGAGATCACACCTTCCAGTTACACACAACTGCATGCAGAAAGACAGAACCCTTAGTGCTGGAGAAGACCTCCACGACCCCCAACCCCAGCCAATCCTCACCACACAGAGAACCACATTACAGAGCACAGACACGTGTCTGTAAAGGCAATATAGTTACGTATATCATCATGGACACGTATATACCATGTATGTATTTCTATGGATACTTTTATACAGATACGGGATTTCGGGACAACTAACAGAAAGCTTCACACTGCACTAACAGTGCTGGATTTGGTCACAGTTACTGTTTTCTTGTTTGAAGCAGGGGAAGCTTTTCCAGCGTTATTTCCAACACCAGCAGCCCCTTCTTCAGCTCTTCTCCCACCTCCATCTGTTCTACCAGTACAGCTCAGGAGCTGAGCAATGCAGGTTATCTTACCTTTTTATTGTCTATCAATAAAATAAAAGCTGAACGCGTGCGGTTTGCTAGCTCTGTCACACGGAGGGACACTGTGACCAAAACCAATCAGCTCAACGCACCAGCTCACGCAAGGAACTCATCGCTCATATCTTTACTGCCTCTGCTCATTGCAATGCAGAACAACTTCATAGGCTTCGTCATCATCTTACTAAATACTGATTTAAACTGCTGGATTTTGCCCATTATAATTGAATTCTAAATTTCATCCAAATACAAAACTGGCTGGAAATCACAATTTAACATCACAACCAAATAAAAAGTAAGTTATATTCCCCCTTTTTAATGCAGCACAAATATAAAGATTACCTATCTGAATTAGCAACATAATTGCTGAAATGCAAGCAGTACGCAGCAGATGAGTGTTTTCTGGAATAACAACAATAAAGAGTATGAGTGCCAGAGAGCTCATGTTCATTGCTCAGATCTGCTTTAGCTCCGTCTCTGCTAAATCCCTCCTCCTGGAATGTCTTCGTGCTCTGCAAAGCCTTGGCTCCAAGGACGTGCCTTACAAGAGAAGACCAACAGGCTGCAGCTGGAGCAGGGCTGAGGATGGGCAGACTGGAGGATCAAAGGCAGCAGGAGAAGGCGGACGGACAGAGCTCCTGGCACACCGAGGTTTGGGATGAGCCATGCAGGGGATGCTGAGATGTGTCCTCAGGAGGACCACGAGCCACCTGTGGAAGGGGGCAACCCAGTGCACGGGCACAGAGGTTCAGCATCCTGACATACCAGATGTTAATCACAGAATCACAGAATGGCCTGGGTTGAAAGGGACCACAATGACCATCCAGTTTCAACCCCCTGCTATGTGCAGGATCGCCAGCCACCAGACCAGGCTGCCCAGAGCCACATCCAGCCTGGTGGACTTCATGAGACTGGAAAAGCGAGTGGACAAACTGCTTGCCTTGTGTTGCTTCAGCACTTCCAGTTCTGGTCCTGGTCAGAACCAGGAAACACAGAGCTCAAGAGCAAAATCCTGGGAGAAAAACAATGCCACCTGAAAGTTTTTCCTACAAGTTACGAAAAAAAAATAATAATCCCACATTTGGTTCCATGTGGACTGCAGGTGCAGCTTTGGTACATCTGGGGCTCATTCATTCCTCTTTGGGGAAAGTGTCTCAAGCTCACTGCTCTCCAAAAGCCCTGACATGAGATGGGAGGCATCTGGGGAGGTTGGGCTGGGTTTGAGAGGAACTCAATAGAACTGAAGACTGCAATAAGCCACCAGCAACCTTGGCCAGAGAAGGTCTCAGTTTTCCTATGAGAGGAGGTTCAGAGGGAGACCAGAGGTGTGGAGACAGCCAGAGCACATTATGGAAGATGAAGAATCTATTTAAAATTGAATGAGAAGTCAGGATAAATTAGGAAAATGAATAAAAAAAGAAGACTGCGCTTTCAAGAGATGGAATTAGTAATTCATCCCCAAAATACAACTCCTGTTGAGGCAAGTGCAAGAATCCACAAGGACTCACAAATGACAGAACAAGATGTGAATCCAACCAAATCTGACCTTGTGCAGAACAAGTGCAGCCACTGCGGAGGCCAAAGGGAGAGCTGGAAATCATCTTAAAAAAAGATGATTTTAATACCACTGGGTATTAAAAAATTGCTAACTAGAAAATGAGGGGACGTGACAACAGGCTGCCCAGGCAGAGCTGGAGTCCCCATCTCTGGAGCTGGGGCACTTGGGACATGGTAATGGGCATGGCGGGTTGGGGTTGGGCATCTCGAAGGTCTTTTCCAACCTTCACAGTTCTGCGGTTAAGACGTAACGTGCCTACAACTGAAGGGCATCTTTTCAGGACCATTTTTACCTCCAATCTCAATCTGTGAACAGGCAGCATGCAGGAGGGCTCCAGGAGCAGAATTAATGCTTCTACTTAGCTTGTTAACCTGTCTAAGGATAATGGGACAATTTCTTAAGAGCATTTTAACTAAGTTGTGTGAATGGTCAACCAGGGCATTAAATTAAATAAACAACAAGGAATAATCAATTAACGGTGGCAACCAGAATGCAGACTTTCTGGCAGCTGTGCGGAGCTGCCAGGACACGGTGGCTGGCTGTCTGCAAGGCTCATCAAACCGCAGCCCTGACGGGGACCCGCACACACCGCAGCACTGCTGGGGCTCCATTTTCGCTGCCACATCCAGCATCACGCCAACGTCAGCAGGGTTGGAAAATTTAAAATGTTTGGTCCAGTCTCAAGTTTTTAGTACTTCTTTTATGCTGCCTTGAACACAGCTGAGTTCTTGGGTGCTCTGCCAGCAGCTCCCAACAACTGAAGAGAGCTGAAATAACTTAAAAACTAAACACAGTAATCACAGCAAAGGGAGCACAGTGCCAAGCACCCATCAAGGACAGAGCACTTGTGAACTCAAGCTCAACAAACTCTTGTGTTGAGGCATTCCTAGCCCGAGCTAACTGATTAGCACAAGGCCATCATCTTCACAATTTCAAAACCTGGCACAAAATGGAGAGGACAGTGGGTTTTTTTTGTTAAAACAGAACGCCATCACAAGGACATTCCCCCCCCAGCTCCGGCAGCAGGAAGTAGTGCTCCGTGGTGGAACCACACCGAAGGCACTGAGTTCATTATTGGGCTTTTCACTGACTGTAAAGGGGAGAATGGCATCCGAGCATTTGGAAAGGCAGGCAATAAAATGCATTTCTCTTGCAGGCAAATCTTCTCACAGATAGAAAACAATCTCAGTCTCTTGCTAAAGGCGCACTCACTAATTGAAACAGAAATAAAATGAGGAATAGTAAAGAGATGAAGCTACAAAGTTATGTCTTGGTCCAATTAGTAGGTGGGGAGTTAAATTATCAGTTAAAGACATTCTGTAAGTTTCAATGTTTAAAACTGGAAGGGAAAAAAACAGCCATAGAACGGCTGCCACCTGGCCTTGACGGCACAATCCAGAGCACCTTCTACTACACTGAGGCTTTACCCCTCGCCATGCCCAGTGACAAATACAACCACAGCCACACAGAGCTGGAAGAGCCCTGGTGGGGCCCTGGTCATCCCATCGCCAGCACAGCCATGCTGCTCTGAGCCCCAGATGCCCCAATTCCCATATGGCGCCCATTCCACTTCCCCACAAGAAGCACAGACCTTCCCCAAGCATCACTCTGCCTACACCTGTCTGGAAGAAGCCACGTAAGGACCCAGGTTTGCCATTCCCCATTAAACCACAGCATCATTAAGGTTGGAAAAGCCCTTCAAGATCCCCAAACCCAACCCCAGGTCACCCCCACCATGCCCACTATTTCCCCACGTGCCACATCTCCACGGTTCTGAACACCCCCAGGGATGGGGACTTCACCAACCTCCCTGGGCAGCTGTGCCACTGCATCACCACCCTGCCATCCCTTCCACCTTGCTGTGCTCCACAGGCACCATTCCATGCTTCCCAACTTCCCACCCTCCTTCCATTGCCCTACACCACCACAGGCGGCCAGCAGGACGCATGGGCTCTGGGAACCCTCAGCATTCCTGGTCTCTGTACTCACCTCCCAGGCTTTTTTTTTTGTGTCTTAAAAAAAAGGAACAGAAAACCATGCTCCCATTCTAAATGCCTTTTCTTTTTTCTTTAATCCTACTGCTATTGTTGCTTTTTTTTCTTTCTTTTTTTTTTTTTTTTTTTTTTGTTTAAACACAGTACAACAAACTCATCAAAATTGCCAGGCAGATAAAATATCTGTAATTGGGTTCTGATTGGGTTCTAAATGACAGGGCATGCACGTATTTACTGCTCAGAAGAGAAATAACAACAAGTGATTTGCATAGTGTGTTGCACTTTGCACCCTGCAAAGCACTCCATGACTCATTTTAAAAACCTGTGAGGTGGGCAGCTACTGCCACTCCCAAAAACTAAGTGCCATCACTTTTGTGGACAACAGTGAAGCTTGCCTTTCATCCCATGCAGCCACACAAGTTAAGTCCTCCACCAAGACCACAGCATCACTGCTGAATGAAGCACAAATGCACCAAGATGCAGTGCAAAATGCCCTGGTGCCAGACTCAGGTGCACGCTGTCCAGACTTGGAGACAAAGGCTCGTGCTCCATGCCCATGCAAGAAACACCCTGTGCCCACCCTGAGGCATTGGCAGGAGGGAAACGCTCTGATTTCAAGCTGCAGAGCTGCACGAAAGCAAAAGGAAACACATTCTCCTAGTACAGCAGAAATATGCAAGTGTGTGAGTCAGTAGTTCCAAAAATACATTTCATAAGCTGCAGAACAGATATGTATGTTGCCATGGCACTTAAGCAAAAATTAACAAGTCTCAAGCTTGTTTTGTGTATGAATCAAAATCCAAGCAATCGTAGTTTCCCCTCCACTCAGCTGCTTTATTGCTCGCACGCTAAGGTCAGTTTTGCCACTGATTTCATTTGTTTTTCTTCCAGATTCTCGGCTTTCAGAGCTGAAGGGCATTTAAAGGTGCAGAGAGGTGCTTAGCGGGATTTTCACAAGTGCCTTGATACCTGCCTCCCAGCAATGGTTTCTCACAATCCTATTAGGTACCTGTCTGCAAGGCCAGACACCTGATGCCTGCACAAATCCTGCTGCTGGAGCACAATCTGCACACCACGGCTAACGGAGCTTTGCACGGCCGGAGCAGGATGGGAGCAGCCCCAAATGCTTTGATTAAATCATCTCCTGCACACAAAGACCAAGGTGCACTTAGGTGGGCGTTAACACAAGAAAAGAAAAAAAGGAAAGAAGAAAGAATAGTAAGCCACCAAACTAACACTAATCCAGGCTCTGATTCACATCTGGTTAAGCCTGGAGGTGCTGCAGCAGTGACATCCCGTGCTGCCGGCAGCAGGAGCACAACCTGGGCAGGACGGGGCAGGGCAGCACCACGGCAATGGGCTGCAGATCCCCCCCCTGCCTTCCCCATCACTGGGAGAGGAGCAGAGAACTGCCTGTCCCCACGTGCTGCCCAAAGCCACATGCACCAAGGCAGCATCCATCCACGGCACGGAGACGCGTGTTTGTCGTTCCATGCTGACTATTTTCAGACAGACAGGCACCTGCCCGCCCCAGCTGCACACAGCCACGGCAGGATGCTTCCCAAACCCAACCCTTGAAAACTGGTCCAAAAAAACTCTCTCGAAGACGCACCCCCGATGGCACTGGGCAGCCCAAGTCCCAGTGCTGCTGCTGCTGACCGACCCCAGCGCTGCCCAGCACTGCCTGGCAGCAACCCCATGGAAAGGAGCCCCAACCAGTCCCACCAACACAGCTCCTAGGACACCGAGGGCCTGCAGAGCAGCCTCACTGCACTGCATCGCCTTCCCGAGGACAAAATGCAGCGAGATCCTGTGCTCAGTGCTCCTTTAACCACCCGCCTGTGGCTGCTAATACCGAGTTAAATCTTTCCACAAACCGAAGTGGTGCAGCTCTCAATATGCAGCATGCGGTTACGCGAACACAAATACGCTCCCCATGGGAGTAAACTTAGCAGCCAAACTAAGGGAAGCATCCTTACTATGCAGAAGATAAAGGCACCTTTTGCATGTAGAGGGAAGCTATGGAAATTGAACTCCTCGCCGTCTTCTTTGAGCTCCGAAGGTTTCAAATGAAAGCAGAGAACCAGAGGGGTGGGTTTGTTATTTTTCTTATTTTTTTGGCAAATCTTGAATAAAAAAGTCTAGCAAAAATTTTCAGAAATATGCAAATAATTTCTCAGCAATTCACTTGGTTTTTTGAAGACGTGTGTCACTATAATCATGCATCATAAATCAGAATTAGGTGAGAAAAATAATAAATTAGCAATTTTCAGAGACTTAATAATCTCGCCTTTATCATTCACTGCACCACACCAGCACCATTTTCACATTAACAGCCTTACTTTCAAAAATAGACATCACACTATGATAACGTTTCGTGCTTTCAGGGTGTTTGTTGGTTTTTTTCCTTAAGGATGTCAAGGAACAACTCCCAGTGAGTGCTTGGTAGGACAAGGGCGAATGGTCTGAAACTGAGACAGGGCAGGTTTAGGTTGGATATGAGGAGGAAGTTTTTCATGCAGAGGATGGTGAGGCACTGGAACAGGCTGCCCAAGGAGGCTGTGGATGCCCCATCCCTGCAGGCATCCAAGGCCAGGCTGGATGTGGCTCTGGGCAGCCTGGGCTGCTGGTTGGTGACCTGCACATAGCAGGGGGTTGGAACTGGATGAGCTTTGTGCTCCTTTGCAACCCAGGCCATCCCGTGATCCTATGATTCCATCTGCCAGAGCAGAGGAGGAAGGATGGGCAGCCCCGGCACTCAGCAGAGCTCTGAGCCCTTCCACCGAAGCCATGGAGTGCACAGCTCTGTGCATTCACAACCAACCACTCTACAAACACACAACAGCTGCCCCTGTCTGCCAAAGGAAGAGGAAAAGGCTGCCCATATGATGCTATAAGGACCAGGCTGAATGCTTGTCAGGAGCAGTGAAACCATGAATCACTTTCATGTTGACTCGGAATCCGTGTGTCCCTCAGCTTTATTCTTACTGACTTGCATCACATTCTCATGACAGCTCATGGCCATGAGATAAAGGTGTCTCAAGTTACAGTTTCACTCCGTAAGCCCTGCTTAGAACCCTGGGCTGGGTTTTGTCCGCAGCATTCATCACTCACATCAGATTTTACAAGACTGGGATGAAGACTCCATAAGCAGTTAAGGATGCAAAATACAAGTCCTCCTGTTTTCACCCTTCAGGAAGGTGTGGGTGGCAGCTCTGCACTCTCCAGATGCACCCTGCCCATTATTCCTGCCTCCTCTGGCTCCCACTGACCCCGGGCCCTGCACTCTCACCACGCAGGAGTGCTCCCTCTTCTCAGCTCAGCGCTCACAGCCTGGCACCGCTGTGCTTGCCGTGGCTCTGCACACCTGAGCAGCTCTGGAGGTAATGCAGGGCGCTGCCCTGGATCCCTTCCCTTTGTTTTCCTCTGCTGAGTGACAGTGGCTGCAGTGGGTGTGTGAATTCCTTTCCGGAAGGCAACAGGAATCCAGCAGCCGGGGTGGGGAAGTGAGATCACTGACGGCCTCCAATGCGATTGCCATCGCCTGAAATGTCCCTCACAGTGGGATTTCAGCTATATTCAAAACTCAGCTTCTACATAATAGCACTCTTAATAATAAACCTATTTCTTCCCAGCAACCCTTCCCCAGCTCCCCCTGTGCCATCCCATCTCCGCTCTCCAACCCCCACGGCTTGATTTCCTTGCTCACTGTGACATCTGTCCACACAACCCCGCAATATCCTTGGGCGACGGAGCATGCCTCCTCACGCATCCATAACCCCCAGTGCAAATGCAGCCGTACCCAAACAAACAAACAAGCCCTAATAAGTCTCGGCGGGGGCACCCATGGCTCCGCACCATGGCTCCGTGCCACGGCCAGGTCTGCTGTCACGCGGGATCCTCCTCAATGCATAAAGGCTCCCTTGTTGAGCTAAGTTTGCTCACGCCACAACCCCAGCCCCACATCTGGTGCCTGCAGTGACCAAAACATTCCTTGTTAGCTTCCCAGTAAATAAATTATTTTCTACAGAAACACTCCAGTGACTAAGATGAAAATAGTGTGGAAAAGGAAATGTGCCGGACCATTTATACTGTTTTTATACGTCGCTTAATGGGCAGAGAGCTGCTGAATACCAGGCTGCAGTTCAATTGAAGTGTTCCACTGTCATCACCACCAGCTGCAGAACCCCCGAGACTGAAACACAGCCCTCCCATTCAGCCTCATTTCAGCCATTGTTGCTTATAATATGATCTAAAGGAACATTTGCAGGATTTCATAGAAAGTTTAAATGTTGTTTGATGAGAGCCATTAGATATTTAAATCGAAAATGAATGACACGCAGTCGCAAGGGAAGCAATCACAGCACACCTAAAGCGGAGCAGTAACTGCATGACTACCACCGCACTCCTTCCAGGCTCGTGCCTGCCGTGGGGCGCGCAGCATCACGGCGGCCAGGAGAACCCCAGCCCAACAGCAGCCCATGATGCAGGTGTTCTTCTTCCCGACCACCAGCCCCATACATCTAGAGCACAACGTGAGAAGGGAAATGCCAACCAGAGAGGCGTTTCTCATTCTTTTCCAAAGTCACCCCACTGAAACCCAGCAGAAGATACACAGCCAAAGAATGAGCCCTGGGCTCACCAGGATGCCATCATGGAAGCTCACCCTTCACCACTCCACAGCCCAGCAGAAGATGGAGATACATCTCTCCCATTTCTGCCCTTCCCAAACCCAACCTACAATCCTTTCCTACTCTTCTAATTTGAACAGTCTTTCATAAATACTTTATTTTTTTAACCTCCTCCCTGTTATTTCTCTGCCACACCTCTACAAAAATAAGCCTCAAACAACACATTGCTCCTTTTTTTACTTCATTTCTGCTCTCCTCTCCATTTCCACTCTCTCTTTGGGGGATTTAGAGAGGCTTTCTTGTTTTGGTTGCTGTTCTGTGTTTTTTTTTCCCCCCTCCTCATCCATGAAGCCAGCCCATCACGCTGTCTCCACGTGACACAGCAATACCCACCCTTCTGGTCATGTCCTTCACCCGACCTTCAGCCACATCCCCGCTCAGTTCCTTCCCTACCCAAAGCCAAGGTTCATCATTCCTTTCTCCCCAGACCACCCACAGCTGCAGAGCAGGCACAACATCAGGCACACGCTGCTCCCCCCACCTCCCTGCCCATCCTCTGCTTCCCTTCCATGCACTTCTGTGATGCCCAGCCATGGCTGGTACCTCCCTGGCTCTACACTGCACTCTGAAGCTCCTGGGAAGGGTTCCTTCTCTTCCTTTGGGCATGGTTAGTCGCAGCTTAGATCACGTCACCATTAGGATTTTTCTTGCATCTAGATTTGACTTGCATCCAACTCGTCAAAACTTTTACTTTGCATTTTAAGAACAACAAATCCCTTTAGCCAAAACAGGAAATTTCTCAGCAGCGTTCTTCTCAACCTACTCTAACAACAGGTAACCCAACTTTTATTCTGGGGAAAACTCTGCCTAAAACAGGGTTGGGGGGAAGCAAACAATTACAAAACGCAGCAAACAAGACTCTTCTCAGAGAGACATAAAAACAATGGCATTTTTCTTTCCCGGTTGCTTCTGTCCAAACATTTTGAAGAAAAAGTAACAAAGACAGCAGCAACCTTGACAACCTTCATGCTGAGGAGGAAGAGGATTTCCTTCGCACTCCTCGTCCTGCTCCTGCTCTCTGCCCTCCAGACGTGCAGAGCTGGCCAGGGACACACACACGTGTCCAACTACTCACACTCAGGGGAAACGTTCCCGGGTCAGTGTCACACACGTGTCCAGCTGTTCACACCCAGGGGAAACGTCCCCACGTCAATGCACATCACCTGGGGTTAGGCGCAGGGACAGGCTGGAGCAGCAGTGCTGCGGGCACAGGGACAAGCTGACCCACATGGAAAAAAGATTTAAATCATTCTGGTTTCTGCTCAGGGCAACTGCTTGGAGAAAAGAAATAAAAAATTACCTCTTCTGAACAGGGCCTTCAATGTTCATCAGTCATGAGAAATGCAGCGCAATGGAGGAGCAGTAAGTTGCCCAAAGGGATGCTCACAGCCTGACCAGGATGGAGAACTGCACAGAAATAGCAAAGACCTCTGCGGACAAAGAGTGAGAGCCCTGCGCTGGGAAAAACAAAGGGGCCAAATCTTCTCCCTACAGAAACGTACCCTCCTTACAGCTCAGTTTCTCCTGCAGGGCGCCGTCTGCCTCACGCCCTGCAGACAGGACAGCTGATTTCCTTCCATTCACAATTAGGCTGGTTTTAAATAACAGAGGTACCATTCCACGAGTATTCCAAACCCTGACAAATACTTCAAGAGCCGACGTAGGGGGCAGAACTGACCACACAGCTCACTTTCAAAATGCTTTTCAGGCGCTCCTCCATTTCAGCAGAGGAGTCTGACATCGCATTTCCATTTCGGGAGCACCCTCACCTCACTGCTCTGCCGAGGCTGAAGGAGGAACCCAGCCCATCACCTCACCACACCTTGACCTCTTACAAAAACTCCTCCCTCCCACAAAAAAGGAGAACCCTAAACCGGAGCAGTTAGAAGGAACCGTCTGCTTCAAACCCAGCAGCTCAAACCCACGACTGAAATCACAAAGCGAAAGACTCAGCTAGGCCTTCTGTCACCTTCAGGCGACCACTACGGGTGTCCCCCCTCCCAGCAGCAAGGTCCCTTCTGCCGTCCGTGTCGCCGTGTCCCTGTGTCCGCTCGGAGCCAAAGCAGAAGGCTCCGGCGGGGTCTCACACAACCACACACAGCATCCCGGCTTCCAAAAGACACCTTTTAAAAACAAAACCCCTCTTTTTTTCAGTGCCACTCTCTTGTGACTCGTAATTCATTCAGTAAGTTCTTCACTGTGAATCATTCTGTGGTCATTTTTATTATTTTTTTTTCAATCCCCTATAAGATTCAGAAGAGGGAAAGTCTAAGAAAATACCCGATTCGTTCCCTACATTGCATGAACTGCACGAAAAAGAGCAAAAAGCAATCAGTACAATGTCCTCGAGACTTTCTTTTACCCCCTGTATAATAGCAAACAGCATTTTCCCTCACTTTAAGCAAGTCTTCCACCTGACATTATCTCATTAAGTGCCGCTGGAGAGGAAAAACAGCCCATTTGCAGGATAACGTCCACTTAGGGCTAAGTCCCTTCCAGGCTGGAAACAAAGGTCGCTATCCAAAGAAATGCCCGTATTTATCTTGCCCTCCCTGACACAAAGGGAGTCCTGCAAGACCCGAGCTCCAAGTCCGCAGCCACCGCCTGCCACAACGCTAGGATTTAATCCAGAAATTTCCACCTCAGCGCTGCCTACGAGAGCGCGGCTTTGAAGGAAAGAGAAAAAATAACAGGCCGTGCAGGGAGAGCCGCCGCGGCAATTTGCCCATTAATAAAACAAAGGCAGAAGGCCCCGGCCCGGAGCTCAGCCCCCCGACACAACCCACACACACCGCCGGCCCCACGGCCCCACCGGACCCACAGCCCGCGGGGCGAGCCTCGGAGCCGCTGCCAGGGACGGCCGTGGGGCTCTGACGGCATCCATGGGCCCAGCGTGGCTGGAAGAGCTGGGTGAGCCCGGCCGGCTCAGGAAGTGATAGGAACCTACGTCTGCAGATAAATATTATGCAACTTTGAAAATATTTTTCTTTCAACCAAAATAAAGCCTTGGTGGCCCCAGCACACCTGTAACCCAGGCCTGGTTCCCCGCAGCTGGCGATGGGAGCGGCTCCAGCAGCTCCGAACAGCCAGCACAGAGCCAGGAGGATGCGGAGCACAGAGCCAGGAGGATGCGGAGCACAGAGCCAGGAGGATGCGGAGCACAGAGCCAGGAGGATGCGGAGCACAGAGCCAGGAGGATGCGGAGCACAGAGGATGCTGAGCCCGCCGAGACGCCCGCGTGCGGGGCAGGAGGAGCCCACGGACCCCCCGCCACCAGCGAGGAGTGGGCACGGCTGCAGTGCGAGGCGCAGCCACGCCGCGCTGAGCGCCGGGACCCTGCTGGGTCCCACGGCCTTAAATGAAAATGGGATTTAATCTTGGACATTTATATGAAAAAGGGCAAGTGAAAAAAAAATCCTGGTGCTTTTAGTCCCTTTTCAATAAGTTATATCAAATAATGTCTTTTGCTAACTACATTAGAGAGCAATTATGACTTAATGGCTGTCTAAATCCATTATCAGTGTACATTTAACCTTTCAATATTTAAAGATAATATTTAATTTGAGCAAATTAATGGACTGCCTGTGAGACCAAATATATCTATTTAGTCTTTCTGGTTTTCCATCAGTGATATTTCTCGTTAGATATCAACCTGTGCGACGAGCAAACGGCTGGAGTTGTTCCCTGTATTCGTACCTGCAATCAGTGCTCATAACTCGGTGCTAAAATGGCTGGGATAGAAAGAAAATCCTGAAAAAACACCGCTTTCATCTGCTATCACTGCGAACATCATTTCCATACCACTCCACAGCTGCTTTTGATCCTGTAGAGAAAATACATTTCCACAATTGTCTGCATTCTTAATTACTGCTACATTATTTTTTTTTTTTTTTGTACCATTCCCATCTTTTAACCTCTGGCTTACACAACTATCTCTGCACAGAGTTCCTATTTCCATGAAAAAGAGCGCAGTGCTGTTCATGAACTGAAGACTCTCTCAGCACAGAATTCCTATTTCCAAATAACTTATACACGTCGGCCCCGGAAAACAAACAAGCAAACGAAGCCTGATTACCCAAAGACCAAAGGACTCATGAAAGACCCCGCTCCTTTCATATCACAGTTGCCATGGAGTCCTCCTGAAATTTCAAATTAAAATGTACACTTCCCAGCACCAATTCCCCTGCTCGTTCCAGTGACCAAAAACCACTCGTTATTTAGGATGGCAAATCAAAAGCGGTTTTAATCACCTTTATCCCACCTTCCTTTCAGCTGGCTGAAATCAACAGCCAGGTTTTCAGCGACGAAATTCGTCTTCTTCCAACTCACAGATAACATCGTGTGGAATTCAGATCGCTTGCTCGGATGACTAATTACACAGCAAGGAAAGCTATGACTGTAAATATAAGGCACGGATACAGAAATTTAAGTTCGAGGGGAAAAAAATTATCCTCATTTCAGAGGTATTGAGATTCGGTTTCAAAAAGGGGGGAAGAAGCAGGGAACACCTTAAAATACATTCCTCCTCACCATGCAGCCGTCTAGGCATGATGCTCTGGTGATGTCATCCTCAGAGTCTCTCTTCTCTTAAATAAAAAGGTGATAACATTCAAAGTTTGCACTATTTAAATAAACACAGGCAAACTATTGCACTTTACCAATGCAAGCCTGTAAGTGACTGCAAATGCATTATCATGTCAAAACCTGGTGGAGCTCCAGAACTAGGTTGACATCTTATTCACATATTGAAAGGTTAGAGGTGTTCCTCTGCGAATAAGGCACTTTAAATATAGTTTGACTTTGCACATTGTGCACACTTCTGATTCCGTGGTGCTGCTTATCGGCTTCCGTGACAAAATGCAGAAAAGTTTTTCAGTTGCATGAGTCTGGCAGGAATCCACTGACTTCAGTAACGCTACAGCCAATGCAAGCCACCGTGCACAAGGAGAAGCCAGACTGACAACACGCGGCAAACGGGCGTGATCCCTCCTCCCAGCAAAGCCAGCGGGGCCTTTCCTTGAGCAGAAATCCTTCGGATTTGGACGAGAGTTTAAGAAAAATCCCGTGTAGATTACATCTCGACCCCGAGCAATAAAGAAGGTTTAACAGCAGCAGAGCTGCTTATGCCACCGTTCGCACCCCTGCAGCACGCAGCGCCGACCCGCGTCCCCACACCATGTGCTGCGGGCAGCGCGGCTGCAGCGCGTCGGGACTTCAGTCCCAAGCAGGAGGCAGGATTTACCTGCTTCAGCCGTAACCACAAGATGGATTTCAATCTCCCGCATACAAAGTTCTCCTATAACCCCGCGAGCGTACAGGTTAGGCAAGCAAGTTAGCTTCCTTCAGCAACGAGCTTCTGAAAACAAGCAGCAGAAGCCTGCTGCACAGATGCACGTGGTGTGTATGTGCATCAGGAATTTGCACAAAGGTGCTCCACCTTTCTGCTACAACCTAAGGGAAAGCAGAAGTGTTTCATTCACAAGCTGCACGGGAGGGTTTTCCCCACCCAAAAAAGCGTAGAACCCAGAGCTTCGACAGAATAAAAGCAGGAACGCACGGCACACCAGCCCCCAGCTGTTTCCTTTCAAAGCATGGAAACCGGCCATTCACCCCTTCTTACCTTCAGGAGCCTACAGCTGCCCCACACCCAACCCCAGCACCCAACCCAGCCCGCACAGAGCCCACCCACGAGGCACGTTCCTGCACGGCTCGCTGGGAGGGGACAGATGGAGATGGAACACGCCATCAAAGTGCTGGAACAGGCACCAGCGAATGTAAACTGGCCACGATGAGATTTTGTCAAAACATTACAATAAGACTTCTGGCCATCAGGCCTGAGATGCTGGAATGCTATTCCAAGACAACTTTTGGATCAAAAACCCCACACATTTGAAGATGAGAGTGTGGCAGTCCAAGCAGCACCAGGCACCTGGACCTGCTAATCCTACACCTCCCATCCAGGACCGGCTCCCTTTTAAACCGCTAATAAATGATGTAAATCCCTGTGTCTGCAAACACAAAAGAAACACTCCGCAATGCCAGTCTCTCAAGATAAAGATCCATGGCTGGCAACCAAAGACCGCGGGATGGTGAACTGTGAGTGGCCAACCAGCTACCTGAAGGGGAACGGCTCAAGAACGTGGGCTTACTCCTTTTCAAGAAATCCATTAGTTAAGGAAGCGTACTTTTTCTGTGCTGCCACTTGTGAGACGCAACAGGAATCCCAGCTGTTCATGGATCTTACGCTACAGTACCTCACAGCTCACATGGAAAATGCGGAACACAAGGGGATGGTACGCAATGGCATGTAAAAGAGTACAATTCCCTTCCAGCCCTCCTGCTGGAGTTTGGTTTGAACCAAGCACCGACCACACACTCTCAGTATGACCGCTGCTAACACTTTGGAGATAGAAACACAAACACCTATGCAACACCTGGTTTTGTCCACTAAGGATACTGTAAATAATCTGCCGAAACGCTCCCAAGAGAAGAAAGGAGATAACATGTAGGCAAGAATGGTTTTGAATTCGCTGAGAAATGCTGTCCTCAAGCAAAGAAATTCTTCTGGTTCAGAATCTGCATTTCTTCCGAGGAAATAAATGTTTTCCTCCTTCTCTGACACAGGCACACAACCCGTGGGGCTGCAGGAGTCCGTCTGACCACAGCCCCCAGCCGCCCCAGTCCTGTGTGGGTCCCCAAAGGCCCCGCAGAGCCCTCCCCGCCCCACAGGATGGCCATCACCAACCCAGAGGAGCCCTGCTCGCTCTGAACCACGTCCTCAGGCGTCCTCAGCGCAATGGGAATAGGTACTCTCCTCAACGGGGAAACTAATTCTGCCTGCATCGAAACATCTGCTGACGACTACAGAGCAGACAGAGAAGCTCTATTACATAGAGAGTTAACTTCAAGCCCTAGGGACAAGCGAAGACCTTGACCTGCACGGCAGACATGCCACCAGGTCCCTCCCCACGGGAAGTTTGTCTCCAGCTCAGCTCTTTCCAGGGAAAAATACCACCGAGGCTCAGTCAAAAGGGAATTACTGGTAAGCTTCTTAGGTGCAAGCTCCGAGCCAAAATTAATCTTGAGACAATTAGATTCAGCTCTATTCAGCAGAAGACAGTTAAGCCCAAAGCTGTAGAACCCAACACCAGTGAAAATGAGCTTTGCAGATCGGTGCAGCCAGGGGAAGCGGATGAGCGGTGCTCCGTGGAGAGGAACCACATCAGAGCTGGACGATGGTAGGACCAAGTCTACGTGGGGGCCCTCTGGCAACCACCAGGATCAGAGGAAAACAAACAAACATTGTTATGCCTTAGCAAACCTTATTAATTTCAGAAATTACAACCTCCGAAACCAACGCCAACAATTAGGAATCAGAGATTGTCCTCTTGCTGTCATCTTAAAAGCTAAAGAGGACTGCATCTACGGACCTGAAAGAAGATAATTGTTGGTTAGACTTCTGTTTGTGACCATCAGAAATGTTACCTTAATTTGGCCTTAATGACCTATAATCTCTTTTAGCATATGGCTT
Source organism: Phasianus colchicus (assembly GCF_987193195.1). Lineage (NCBI taxonomy): Eukaryota > Metazoa > Chordata > Aves > Galliformes > Phasianidae > Phasianus > Phasianus colchicus. Next base: position 92,031,386 of record NC_143476.1, on the reverse strand, counting down.
TTAGAATGGTTATTATTCAGCTTGATCTATGGCTATAATGGAGCAGAACAGAACTGTGGGTATAATTAAAATAAGTTCCTGTAAAAGTGGAATATGTAGTACATTGCTAATGTGTAAATGACTAAATAACTTAATTAGGTGAAATGAAGTGCACTTATAACCACAGATGCTTAAGCCGAATCATAATAATGTTGTGTATGTGAATATATTTTTTTAAATATGTTTGTAACCCAAACAGTAGGACAAGGAAACACAAAGCATACACCAACGACAAGAGTGGAAGCGTTGGCTTTTTTTTTTTTTTTAAGGAAAGCTTTCTTTACAAATTAATGTGAAGCTGGTGGAGAAGTAATGCTTTTACATCACTTCAAAGCACTGACAGGAAACAACTTATCTACAGGTTGCTCCCGTCCCAACAAACAGCAACACCTACAGCAGAGCATCTAATAAAACAGTTCTTCTGAGCAAGCCTAAAACAGCAAATAAATAACCTGAGCTCTCCTTCACCAGGCCCACCAGTTTGGATCACGCCTTTCCACTCCTGCACCCATCTCCTTCATTATCCTGAGTATGTAGGGCAATGAAACGTTCAAATCACGAGCACGGGCAGACAAAGAGCCCAATCCCTCTCACACAGAAGTCAGCAGGAAAATTCCCACTGCTTTCAAAATCCCAAAGACTGGGTTCCAGCTCAGGGGGAGAAGCACATAAAGTGCACTTGACGATTCAAAACATGGGCCTGATCTTGACAGTCTTCCATCTGAGACTGTCAAACTGAATACGAGCAGCTCTAAAAATCACTTACAGCACTTGTACTCATTGATTCATCCATATTCATTCTTCCTCTCTCACTGAATCCTTACTGTAGGTGAATGTAACATAACCATGAGCATGATGAGGAGATGAATAAGACAAATTATTGAATGTGCTCTTGAAGGAGGCTTCAGCCAAATAAGCAACCAGGAAATGCGTACTTTAATTTCACAATGAAAGATGAGCAGGATGAGGACGGGGCGGTATCTTCGCGAGGAGAAGAGCTGGCACGTCTTCCTCCCAGAAAGCAAGGATGCTCCCCAGCCAAAGTGAAGATATTTCAGCCTGCAGCCTATGAGTTTCCCAGAACGCTGGGATAACACGGCAGAACTGCAGGGGTGCTGGCAGAATTACGCTGATTTATTCCAGTTGTGGAGCCGGCAGGTTATATAAATCCCCCACCACTTCCTTCTGCACGCTACCGATTACGTCCCCGCTACCCAAAAAGAGAGGAGGTTACCAAGACGCTATGGCCAGATCATGTTTCCCCATCAGTCGTTCTAAGTTTCTCACATTCATTAATTAGCTGCTTCTAATCAGAAGTGCAACACGTGCATGATTTCGGAGGCAGTCCGACTCAAGAAGTGAGAACATGCCCCCCACAAAAGCCGTTTCAGCAGGGCTCAGCAATGCAGCACGAGGCAGCAATGGCCAGCAGTTCTGACGATGTGCTGTAAGGAACTTTCCCAGTTCCACCAATCAGTACACGAGATGCTTCTCCTTGAAGTCCTCTCGGGAAACTGATTAAATTAGAAAAAGATCAAAACTCTTTTCAGCCTGAAAATAATTTGAAATCGCTACAATGAATGCAGGAGAGCAAAACAGCTCTCGTATGTAAGCAAACCCACTTTAAGGCAAAATTTGGACTGAATCAAAAGTCTTGGAACGACAATTTGGAAGCTGCTTCTATTAGTCACCGAGCTGGAATAAAATCAAAAGATGCTTCTAATGGAGATGCACACCCATGGCCTGCCATTGGGAACAGCCTCGCAGGGAGGCAGCTCGTGGGACATGCCACAGAGCAGATGAAATGGCAGTGCAGGGGTATCTCCCCCAGAGCTGCACCTCCGAGGAGCTCCCATCTCAGCCCCATCCATAGGAAATGCATCCAGTGCAACTGGAGCCCCTCGGCCCTCCAGAGCACACAACACCAAACGCAGTGGCATCTTTAATATAACAAATACATAAGCAATCAAGTAGAACACTGCAGCGAGAGGACAGCTTTCAAGTCTGTGTGATGCAGGCTCTTGATGCTTCAGACATGAGGGTGAAGGATTTTGTGTTCCAAAAAAAAAAAAAAAAAAAAAAAAACCAAAAAATTAAGGATTCAAACAGACCCAGGCAATCTTCAAAATCGGATCCATCTCATTTAAGCCCAGCCATCTACAAAGTAGGCCTATGGCCACCATGCTCTCCTTAGCCATGATGGAGAGCGCCTGCAACAGCCATCAATCCTAAGCCAGCACCCTAAAGAGGCCACACAAAGTTTATTTTTTCCAGCCGTGGGGATAGAACTGAGCTGAATAGGAAAAAACAACTTTATATTAAAGAGAATAAAGCTGCTTCTTTTATAATCCCACACTTTCTATTTAAGCTCTTTCCATTTTGGATTAAGAAAACAACAATTCTCCATTACGCATGGCATTAGATGCTGCCCTGTTTTCAAACACGTCTCAATTTTGCCCAATGGCAATGAGGGGGAAGATTTTTTACATTTAAGAATGTGTTAAAACCCAGATATGTATTTCCCAAAGGTTAAAATGTCGTGTTCTTGGTATAACGAATGCTGTCCTCTCCTAATGCTGAGATAATGTGAGCGTGATGGGCACTGTAATGCAAACACTAATCACAGAATCACAGACTCATAGAAAGGCTTAGGTTGGAAGGAACTCTGATGATCATCTAGATCAAATCTCCCTGCCGCAGACAGGGCTGTCACCTCGTTTTCTAGTTAAGGCTCAGATTACAGTGCTATCAATTCCTTCCTCCGCTCCCATGTCTTCACTTCCAAACTGGAAATAGATCGCTTCTTCCGAGCCCTAAGCAGGGAAACGGTGGGATAAAAGGGGAGGATGTGGGAACACAGGCTCCAGTGGCTGTGCAGACAGACCCACACTACGACGTGGCCCAACGGACATCATTTTCTGGTCTCTGGAGAATCTTCACATTTGGAGAAGTGTTCCCCTGACGACCCATTTCACACTCAAAAGCGCAATGAAGAGCTCTCTATTCTGGATTTGTGCTGCAAGAAGACTAAATCTTGCCCTATAGTGCTCAGATAATGAAGGTTTAATGAACTGCAGTGCTCTTCCTGTCCTACAGAGCTTGTATTCACGAGTCCGAGGAAAGATTAAAAGCAAGCCAGTAACAGGGAAGAAACAGAGACAACAAAATGCCGCACATCTGGGCACTGGGCTGCACAGAGAGGTGAGAAGTGACGGCGGTGCTGACCCAGTCCTGCTGCAATAACCTGGGCTCGGCTCCAGGCTGGGTGTTTGCTGTCTGCTGATCCATGATTCTGCCCCGCTAACCCCTATTTGGGTACCAACGTATTTTCAGCACCACGTATGCTGCAGTCGCAGGCAGGCAGATGCCAAGGAGCATCAGCACTGCCCAAAGCACTGAACCAAACCTCGCCACGAGCACGAATCCAAAGCACCTTCAGCACTGCGCTGCCACCAGAGCCAATCAGCCGACTGGGTTAAAAGGCAGATACATAGATGGGCTATTAATGAGAAAACTAGGAGAGGAGAAAAGACAATGTCCATTAGTTAATAAGCAAGTTCATAAATAAAGTGCTCCATTTCCTGATGTTTACAAAATATCTAATTTCAGGAACGTGAATTTTCCTTGTTTATACAAGAAGACACAGTATTTCCTAAGTAAATCTTTCCAAAGAATATTAAGTCAACAAAGCAACTAGATGCAGAAAACAAAAGTTAAGAAAAGCATTTGCCAACAACTCCCATCCTGGAGAATAATGATCATGTCTCTAATCAGGACTTAACACACAATCTTTACTGAAGGACAGTATCAAGCAAGATACTGTACCATAAAGTTGGCTAAGGAGGGCCCAAGCAAGGAAAAAGAGCAAAAGTGGTCCAAAAAAAATGAGAGCAGAGGGCTGAGCAGCAAACCTGCACCCACACTGTGCAAGCAGAATGACAAACAACGTGCCGGACAGGAACAGCACACCCGAAATCACACAGCACAGAAAAGATCAGGAAAAAGCATTCTGCAAATCCTTGCTCCCATTGCCCCTTCACATCTCTGCCACAAACAGATAGCATGGAAAAAGCATCCCAGGTCTGAAAAACCAAACAACGTTTGGAAGTCAGATGCAGTCAGACAAGTGGATTTGGTGCAGCACTGCACGCAGTGCTCACAGCCTTGGCTCCACGGCGCTGCAAAGGCTGCACCAGAATGCTCTGAGTTTCAGGTGGATGGGATCCATGCTATGCTACGTGAGACGGTCTGCCAGAGGTTCTGCAGCCCTGGGGGTTACGCTGGATTAGCAGGGAGGGCGAGCGGCAGGCTGCTCTCACAGGTCAGAAACCAACCAGCAACTGATGCCACTTGCTCCAACCATTCAAACTGCCTCATCGCCGCCCTTCTCCCCAAATATCCACTGCATGCAATCAGTTCTGAGGCCGAATGGAGCTCAGGGTAAGAATAAGGAGTGCTTATCCCCAGCGCAGCACCAGGGCACCGAGCACCTGCTGCGACTTTCAGGGTCAACCACCGCGCGCAGCCCCAACAATTACAGGCACAGACCTAGGAAGAGCCAGAAATAATGCAACACAGCAGCACTTCAGCCCCGCCAGAGCTCGGGAGCTGCACCCCGGGAGCACACAGCAGAGCAGGGAGGAGCGGTGCGGTTTTGTTGTGTTTGCTGCCAGGCTGAAGGCTCCCACGGCCGCATTCAGCCCAGCGCCGTGCCCGGAGCCAAGTCCCCAACTTATCAGAGAGGTTTGTAATGGAAATGCTGACAGCCCCTTCAGTCTAGTGGCACTGGCAGGTGCTCCCACAATGCAGGACATAATTCAATCAGGCTTTTGGCTGACGTCACGAAGCACAGAACAACTCAAATGCTTTATGAACAGCACCAGAACCCCTGAGATTCAATTACGGTGCTGATATTCGATCAGGAGTCGTATTTAGCTGTTTTTAATATAACAAAACCTTTGTACGGGTTATTTATCAAATAGGTTCATCATATTTAAATGTACAGTCAGAGAGAAGAGTGCACCGTGCCGCGTTAATCTGACGAGCCCAAATCCTTAGGAACAAGACAGGCTTTTATTCAGGAAAACCAGCACTGGGATTTACACAGGAGTCGGATTTTTGTATGCTACACAGCAAGAGGAACTCACTGCAAACTCAATCCCTGTCCTCCTATGGACTACGCACATGAATTAAGTCAGTGATTTTCTTATTTTCCCTCTCCCTCCCCAAGATTTCTGGACCCTTAAAATTATCCCAGTGAACGTCCAGTCTGCTTCATAATGAATGTAAACTATAGAAGGGTTTTGTGCTTTGTTTTGTTTTGTTTTTTTAAAGTAAACTTTACTGAAACCGTTAGAAACAGGCCGGGGCCCTGAAAGGATCCACAACATCAGCGAGAGCCCACGGGAAGAACCTCTCCATGCACAGGGGCAGAAGCACCCAGAGACCCTTCCACCAGGTGGAAAGAAAATGTTCGTATGGGACAAATCAGCTCCTGGGGGATTAAGCAAATTCCACCAGCGTGCTCCAGAAATACAGCAGTGCCTGTGAAGTTCTGTTTCCAAAACAGATCAATACCCAGACAGACGACAATGGGTCGCAGCTCGGGATCATCACCGCTCCCAACAGCTGTCCTGAAATACCCCATCCTGACCGACACAGCAGCGCCGTGCCCACAGCAGCTGCACCTCGCAGGAGGTGCTTCCTCCCCATCTCAGGATCTGGGTGCCAAAGCCACCTCTACTCACACCTGGCTCAAAGAGCAGCACGCCAACACTAGCCAGCAGCTCGGCTGCTTCTCCTCATGTGAGCATGGCTCTGGGTAGAGGACCCAGACCCAAGTAGGGATCCGGGCGCAAGCATCAGACCCAGGCTTGTCCACAGGCAGGGCCACCACGCCAGCTGCGAGTCTGGGAAGCTCTGGGCAGCACCAACAGGCCAGTCCTGGCATTGGGCTGGATCCCACTCAATGTCCCCCAGGGGACAGCTGAACAGACCCCTCAGCCACGCAGGCAGCATCGGCTGCAGGACGGCAGATCAGGAAGCCTGGTGGTGACTTCTACTTGGCCAGCAACAGCATGGGGTAAATGTCAACAAATTAAATGACTCAAGGGCTGTAGCTGCCCTTATCCCTCCTGCCTTCTGAGGGACAAGAGGAACGCTGCCGGCTGCCTGCGGACAGCTTTGCAGGCTTCAGAATAATAGACAGCCTCAGATTCACAGCATCCAAAATTATTCCCACTTCTGGAAATGTAACTGTTACCATTTTCCAGCCACGCTCTGACTGCACCCAGCTCTCCAGCACTATTTATCTGCGAGAATTTTGGAGCAAGGTCTTCAAAGACACCAACCCTGCTCTGTACTGAATGGTCACAGCTCTGCTGTCCCGGCTCGTGGGCTCGGATCTGTGTGACAGCATGGCACCAAGCACTGCGACCGCAGCCCCGGGGCCACCGGCTCTGCTCCCTTCCGGGCCCTCCTGACACAACTTTCCAGCTACAAAATGTAGTTTACCATTAGAAGTAAATGTTTGATCTGTAAAGCTTACAGAATGGCTTTGTTTATCATAGCAGATGAAAGAAAAAAAAGGGAATAATTTTAAACTCGAAACAAAACTGTTTATATGACAGCTTTTAGTGCTCCATGATTCTGTGCATTTAAGAGAGATTCAAGCAATCAGCAGCATAAACTTTCATTACATAGTTCTATTATATATGTTTATGTGACTTGGTTGCTCGTCTGTTATTTAAGTGATCTTCTCGTTACAACAGTGGGGCAGAGGTATTTGCTGATCTTGTCAAAAAGCATCAGGCAGTTCACTGGCAGCGCCCTGCGATCCCAGAACAAGTGAGCTTAAACCCTTCTGGAGGTAAATCCAAAATGAAAGAGATTCTAAATTCAACAACTGTAGAACTACGGGGCGGGGGGAGCTCCTACACAACTGCTCCTGAATTGTGCTCCTGCACAATTTTTAAATTAATAATATCAATTTTTTAAAAAATTACACATTCCTTCCGCAGTAGCCAAAAAATAAGTGCAAGTGGTGAAAGATGAAAATTTGTAACCTGGTACTCAGAAGCCACCACAAAGGCTGACCATTATTTATGCCTATTTCATGTTTCCTGGGAATTCAGTCAATAGAAGCTGCTTTTGCCTACAAGAATCAATGTGGATCCAGGAGCGGAGAGAGCGCGGATCTCATGGGAAGAAGCCAACCTTCACCTCACACTGCCCGGTGCCCCTCTTTTCTGAGGCACCCTTCCTGAGCACACCGCACGAGCTCCGTACGCCTCCCCGAGCCCTGGGCAGCCCCCAGCTCCCCGTCCATCACATACACCCCCCCATGCAGAACTTCTACCCGCGGCACCATCCCCAGCACCATCCGTGACTGCAGACCTGGGCTGCGGCACGCGCCAGCATCTCCTCCAGGTGACATTTGGCTGGGTCTGGCCCCCGAGCCATCCAGCCTCTCAGACAGCTAATGTGTGTGTTTCTGAATTATTAAATGTATTCGGGAGCCCTGACAAGGTAGATATACAGTGATGATGACAAAAAGCATTTCTAAAAGAGCTGCAGCAGCCGGGAGGCACGGCTGAGCTGCCTCTCACTGATCGCACCCCACGCAGCCCTTTTGTGGACGTCAGCTCAGACCCTCTGCCATCAACCAGGGCTACTTCTCAGAAAGGAGAGGGACTTATCTCTCCATTTTTCAGTCGCCAAGGTGAGAGCTTAACCTCCAGCTTTGGAAAGAAGGCGGCTGCTTGCTGGGGTGTGCCTTGGGATGCTCCCGCGGGATGCGCCCCGGGTGGGACACAAACAGAAGGAACCTCTCCCATGCAGCACTCAACTCCTCCAAGCTGGCGCGGCAGTGCTGGACAACCTCTCTATAAGCAGAGACTCAGCTCCTGCACGTTAGCACGGCAGCATGAGGCTGACCCTGCAGCGCGGTCCCATCCTGCCCGCTTGCAGGGAGCATCCTGAGCGGCCGGAGCTGGGAGGCAGGGAGCATTCCTCTCCTTCATCAGAGCACACGGGGGTGGGAAGCATGGTTGGTCTTTGTGTACCCCAGCTACGTCCTGAAGCACATGAGAAGCATCTGTGGGGCCGCAGTCGGGGTTTCGGTACAGCACTGAGCACAACCACCCTTCAGCCACACACAAACAAGCACCATCACTACATCCCAGTGCTGCTTCTCCTTCCTTGTTAAAAAGTACCGATGCATACGCTAAGAATTCCTTTTTCTTTTTTCATTTTTAAATGCAATCCCAAAACGCCACCCGTGAGAAGACAAAAGCACTCTTCCAAAAATCCCATCACACTGCTCCTGCTGACACCACGGACCCGTGCATGCACAGCAAGGTGTGCCCAGGCTGACCACTCGATATCTGAACACCGCGTCTCCAGATGGAGGTTACACTGATTCAGTTCTGATAAGCAACTGATCATGGCGAAATGATGCCTCCTATCCTAAAGCCACAGCCCGAAAAATGTCATGCTGCTTCCTTACACTATTTTGCTGTCATTTGCTCACGGGCACGCAAAAAGTTATTCTAAAAAAAAAAGAAAAAAAAAAGAAAAAAAAAACTCAACTTCAAAACCGAGCGGAATTTGTGATTCCCTCATTTAGGGTGCATTAATTTGTCATCGCTGTTATTCTAATGCAGGACAAGCCTTAATCAAACTAATGGCGAAATTAAAAGCAAGTCTTTAAATCCTTTAAACTGACTTAGCCGTGCGCAGCGGTGTCTGTGCTGGAAGGATTTTCTGTGCTACAGGAGAGGCCCATCAGCCCAATTCGGGCACTCTAATGCTGCTCCCACCCACACAGCGCTCAAACACACACAGAGTGGGCAATCTACAGCAGATGCTAGAAAACTTAGGTAAAATGCAAGACTTAAAATAGAAGAAGCAAGAATTGAGCCCGATCGGGAAGATGTGGGCTTTGATTAACAGTTCAAAAACCGAAATATGCCAAATGTGACAGACCGAGCAAATTCCCCAGCGCCGCAATTGCTGCAAATCTGCTTCAAAACCCACCCTGCAAATCCAGCAGCACGATGGCCGCGCTCGGCGATCACAAACGTGGCACGCACTGAGCTCATGGCTAATGCCTGCGCCGTGGAAGCCGAACTATGCCGAAAATTTTAGGAAAGTTCATTTTATTTTAGCAACTGCCCTAACAACAACAACAACAACAACACAAACAGCAAACCTCGCTTCCTTCTACGGGGTGAGCGTTGCTCAGCTGAAGTCGCAGGTATTAACAAACACCATATAAATCTGAGCTAACTCCAGGGGAGCTTTCTCCAAAATCAGTGCAGCCCTCAGCAACTCCCCTGGTCAGGTCAGAGTCCCTCAGCCAGCATGGCTGAATTGTTTTAGTGCTCTCTGCTGAACACCTGCAAACATCAAACAAAAACTCCTGGTCCTTTGCTGGGTTGACAAAAGCCTTTCATGTGAAAAATGCTCCATGGGAATGTCACGGCTGTGGCTCAGGTTACATTCCTTTCTCCCGCGCAGCCCTCACCATTTCTCAACATGGTAAGAAGCCATATTTGTGAAATTAAAGATTAAAAGGAAACGTGGCTGTACTTTATTTCCATTCACACGTTACAAATCACAATGGAGCATCATATACGAGAAGTGTAAAAAAGCCATCAGGATGACTTTAAGCATGAAATACTACCACGCTTCCTAAACTACAGTTAGTTTCACTTCGCTGCTTGGGATTACTTTTCTTTGGGCCCTTTTTTTATTTTTTAGTAAGCGAAGTTTCAGCTTCATGCAGAGGAATGACACCCGTGGTTCCCCCTCGCAGCAAACGTGGCCGTTCGCAGAGGACCGCTATGGGAAGCTGAGGCTGCAGGAGGGCATCAGCCCAGCAGGAGGGACGCGCTGCACGCCGGCTGCTGGACCTCGGCGCTAGCAGGACGCAGATCCAGCACAACAACCTGCGTGCACGCATTGTGAAGCCCCCTGTAAAGCTTCCCCGCAGCTCCACAGAACACAGCCGGGTGTCCGCACGCAACCCCGCATTTCCCCAGCACGGCTCGCTGCAGGAGGCGGTCGGAGCACTTCCCAGCAGTGAGCCGAGCACCCAGACAGCTGCCAGCACAGCACACAGCCCTGCGGCCGCAGCCAGCGCCCATACAGACGTGCATTCTCACAACTTTTTGGACACCGCTGCTCGCTCGCTACACCTCTCCACGTCTCACACCAAGCAGCAGAGGTTTGGGAAGTAAATCCACGCCGATCTTCCCTTCCAAGAGCGTACCCTGCGCCGCACATCTTTGTGCAAGCAGTGTGCCAACACACAGAACGTGTCTGTACTGAGCCACCGAGCGGGGCACCCGCCCTGTGCCACCGGGCTGCTTGTGCACACACACAGCAGGATGCTGTGGGAGATCCCAGGCGCTGCCCAGGATGGGCCCTGCCTTAACCTTACCTACCTAACACATCATTTGTATCCGTTAAAGGATGTGCCAAGGTTACCTGAATGTTTTCAGGCTCAGAGACAACAAAAGCAGCAGCAGCCCTCCGCTTCCCTCACTGCTCAGATTCGCTCTGCTGTGTTATTTCTGATCGGAATGCCCTCCCAGATGAGGTTTGCGGTGCATTTATTCAATAGAGCTGCCCAGTTAATTGCTGGTAGACCAAGTGTCGTCGCTGCACTGGCCGCTACCTACGTAAGCATGGCAAATTGATTTGTCTGGCACAAATACTTTTTGCTTCCCTCCAATGGAAACAAATAAAGGGAATATTATATATTTGCTTAAATCGGGTTTTAAACTACGTTTAAATTCAGAAAGTGACAAAAAATGGGATTAAAACGTTCAGCCTGGGTAACGTGAGGCAAAACGCCTTTGGAAAGTTATTCAAACCTAACAATGTAATTCTCAAAGTCACTACGCTGGTAACAGAACCGAATCTGCAAAAATAAAGGATGGCATTTTGCAAGTCTGAGCAGAGTAAAACGCGTAAAACGAATCCTTAATAATTGTAGGTGGCACTCGGTGCAGCATCCTACAAACGCACGCTGCAGACTCCTGTCAAATTTCAAAGTCTTTCTTCGGAAATAAAAAGTTAATTAACATCTCGGCGCCTCTCCTAACAACGGTTCTGAGCAGCGCACCGAAGAGGTTCCTTTAACTGAGCGCCAACTGCCAACGCCAGGCACGGAGCTGCACACAGTGACGTGTTCCTATCTGGGTACCCACGGGCGCTCTGCGGCGGGTCTCATCCAAACGCACCGTCTGATGAGAGCAGCTCCGCTCCACCCGGCTCCCAGCCGCTCCGTGCGGCCGTCCTGCAGCTCCCAGCGGGGCCGGGGCTGCGTCCTGCACTGAGCACTGCACGCACCTCGCCCAGCTCCACAGCACAGCCAGGAGATTCCCAGCGCCTCGCTGCCTTTGCTAGTTTTACCTCTCATTTCTCAGGCGTATAAAAGCCTCCGCGTAAAGCTACACTCGCCAGACAATTATTGCACACATATGTTCCGCCGCAACCAACTCCGCTATTTCTTTTGTCATCCAGCAGTACTCCTGCTTTACAGAAGGCAGAAGTTGCCCACAGAGCCCGGCTGCAGCCAAACAAACGCACGCACAAACAAACCCTGGGCAGCGTCAGGGGCTCGCCAGAAGCGGGCGGATATTTGGAAAGAAAATGCCCTACTTTCCATCTTTCAATTCAGCAAAAAAAAAAAAAATCACCCTCCTCCGATGCGAGGAGCGCCGCCGCACCTTGAGAGCTCGGTGCCTGGGCTCGGCTGCGTGCTCCATTCATTATTTAATCCCAGCAGCCTTCCTTATTTACCGAATTAATTCCCGTGCAAGATGCTTTGATTCTCGCTTCTCAAGTATAAAATTGTGTATAAAAACCCTGGAGGCTGAATTAAAAAAATAATGACAGAAAACTTAAACTGCCTCACCTTGAACAACGACACAGACCAGGGATTTTAAAAAAATCATAAATCAATGCAAATGCTGCGAGAATGACTTGTGGAAATAGCAATAATAATACTGAGAGGAACAGTAGGAAGAATTCCACTCCGGTCGGAATGGATGTGCGCCCCAGAAGAGATTACCACAACCACAACAAAGGTAATGCCTATGGATAAATAACAGAGCATCGCAGCCGCGCGCTGAACAAAGCGGGTACGTACTTGAGCCAGTAAAATGTCCACTCGCCAAGGAAGTTGGTCCATTTTTGCCACTGCTCACGGGAGGTGAAAACATCTAAAAAAAAAAAAAAAAAAAAAAAAGAAAACGACAAAAAAGCAACACAGAGACGTTACTACGGGAAAAGCACTGTCAGCCAAAGTTCCTCCGCTGCAAACTCTGCCCAGCCCTGGGGACAGCCCCGGCACGGAGCCCCCCGGCTCCGCACCCCCAGCAGCACCCCGGGAAACGCAGCGCAGCCCCGCGCCCGGATCGCTCCCCCCAATCCTCGCTGGTTGAGGAAGGCGAAAAAAAGTTTGTTGGGCAAAACCTTGGCCATAAAGGTAGCAGCGTCCATCCGCAGCCCGCTCTAGGGTTCTCCTGTCATCCGTGTGCCCAGATAATGACCGTGCAAAGTGCCACCTGCCCTAAATCCTCATTCCGTCTCTAAGAGGAGCGCAGTCTGAGCGCGCCGCTCCCTCTCCCTCTCTCTCTCACCCTCTCTCTCGCTTGCATTTATTTCGACCCTAATTGGTTTCTCTCTTCCTCGACGTGTCTGGCGGGTAACACGCACCTTCCCTGAGTCAGAGCCTGCAAAAAGCCAGGGAACAAATGGAAAAAGTGCACCGAGCGACGAGGGGGCTGCCGGGCTGCCTGAGGCTGCGCTTCCCGGCCCAACTTCCCAAAGCCATTCCTCCGGAGCGCAGCGCGGAGCGGCGGCCGCAGCCCCGGCCGGGAGGAGCCGCGCTCAGCTCAGCGCCACGCGCGCATCCCGCGGCCAACCCGCGGCCCCTGCGGGAAGGGGCGAGCGCTGGAAGGGAGGGACGGGCGGTGGGGGAAGGAAGAAGGGCCGGGGGGGGGCTCGCGGGGCCGCGCAGGAGCCCCCGAGCTCGGGGAAAAGGTGCCGGGGAAAAACTTTCAGCGGAGGCAGTCGCGGATTTCCTCGCGCTTCCCACGTGCCGAAAATACCGAAGCCGGGGAAGAACCGAAAGCGGAATATCGGGATCTCATTAGGCAGCAATGAGTCCCCGCGACGTGCGATGGGAAGCGCTCGGCCGAGCGCCGGAGGTCGGCGCCGGGCGGCGGGGAGGAACGCTCCGCGATTTGGGGCGTCTCTTCTCGGTCGAAATCATTTTCGGCATCCGAGACGTTCCGAGCAGCCGCGCACACCGTCGCGCTTCCCATCGCAGACGAGAAAAACGCCTAATTCGGGTTTGGATTTTTTTTTTAAGCAGAAAGGTATTTACCGTGGCTGAAGCTGCCGATTAAAAATTACCCAATGCGCTCCGATCGCACTTCGGCTGGGTTTGGGTTGCCTTTTTTTTTTTTTTTTTTTTTTTAGTTTAACAGATCAGCTAGAAGCTATTTTTTTTTTTTTTTACAGCTGTTGTTAATTTCCACCGTTGTTTCTTACCGCACTGAAATCCAGTAAATCACTCAGTTCTTTGTCCGTCCCTAAGGCAGCCATTCGCTGTTGGTGATGCATTTTAGCAAAATCACACAAACCTAGAAACATGGAAACAACCGCAATCAGAAAGCCGGTCCCGAGCCCGCGGGAAGCAGCACAGTGGGGTCGGGAGGTCCGGATATGGGGGGAGGGGGGGGAGGGGGGAGAGAAGGGAGGGAAAAAAGATGGAGGGGCAGCAAAGCAACAACAAAAAGCGGTGGTGCGGTTCCAGAGAGCCGGGCACATCCACTCAGAGCCACGGGAGAGGAGGAGAGGAGGCGGCTGCGTGCTGCCCGAGCATCGCTGTGCAACAGGAGGTTCCCCAGCAGCCCGCAGCGCAACTCCGGCCGCACGGCTCCAACTTTTTCCCCTTTTCTCCCTTCTTCCGCGCAAAAGCAGCGCCGAAAGGCGGGGAAGGAACGGAGCGAGCAAACAAGCCGGAAAAAAAAAAAAAAAAAAAAAAAAAAAAAAAAGCAAGATGCAAAACGCAATAAAAATTACCAAAAAATAAAGAATAAAAGAGACGGGGAGAAAGAAAAGTGTCGGGGCGCCGGGACGGCGCCGTGCCAGCGAGCCCCGATTCCGCACGAGCGCCGAGGACGGGGGGCACCGCGGCACCCGGCGAGCGCGGAGGGCCCGGCCCGGCAGCCCCGGGGGGAGGGGAGGCGGGAAGGGAAGGCCGAGGGAAGGAGCCCCGCGCCGCGCCCCGCACCGCGCCGTACCCACCGCGCCGCGCCGCGGGGCCGAGCGGGGCCGCGCCGCCTCCGTACCGCGCTCATGGAGCCGCCGAGCGCCGCCCGCGCCGCGCGCCCGCCCGGAGCCCGCGTCCGAATTCCCCCATCTCGCGCACATCCACATGGCACAGCGCGGAGGGCAGAGCTGCACACACACACACGTGACGCGGACGCTTTGCCAAGAGGAACAATATTTTCCCCCTTCTATCCTCCACTCCCCTTTCCCCTTCTATTATCCTCTTCTTTTTTTTTTTTTTTTAATATCTTTTTTTTTTTTAATTTGTGACCCCCCCCCCCCCGCCTCCACCCCCGTCTCGCTAAGCGACGCTCGCGTTTCCGCTGCAAACTTTGCACATCCCCCCTCCTCTGACCCCCCCATCACTTTATTGCACATTTTCTTACCCTTCGCAGCCCCCCTCCTCCTCCCCCCCCGCCCCCCCCCGCCCCCAGCACTTTATTGCACGTTTTTTTGCACGGTTTTGGCCCGGCGAAACTTCCTCCTGCGGGAGGGCGCGGGGCTCATTGTGCGGCCGCACAACGCGCGCTTTGCGTGCGCGCCCCGCGCAAGTCGGGCCGGCGGCACACTGGGATCCGTCATTCAAAAAAGCGAAAAAAAAAATTTAAAAAAAAAAATTAAAAATTTAAAAATGCGCACGAGTTACTCTAAGAGCGAATTGTAACTTTACCTTAAATGGCCACAATTATGTTCACAATATTCCAAGGGAAACACACACACACATAAAAAAAAAAAAAAAAAAAAAGGGAAAAATGTGACTTAAAAAAAAAATATGGAAAAAAATTACAAAATGAAATCTTCTGCACGAAGTGCTTTATTATGTCATACAGCTAACAGAAAGTGCTGCGCCGGGCGCCTCGGCATTTTGCTGTGGGGTCACCCGAGTAGGGGAAAAGATGTAGGAATAAAGCGAGAAGTTAAAAAAAAATAACAACAAATAACAGCAACGATAATAAATAAAAGAAAAAGTAAAGGAGTAAAAAAAAATTAGTAAAAAAAAAATGAAATAGTAAAAAAAAAAAAAAAAGATGATAAAAAACGAAAATAAAAAGGATGGAAAATAGAAAATGATGAAAAATAACAGCGAGGAGAGCAGGTCCGACAACTTTTCCCCTATTGTTTTTACACACACGCGGTGACGGACACCGCTCGGCCGGCGGCTCTCTGGGACCACCTTAAAATTAAAAAAAAAAAATTTAAAAAAAAAAAAAGGAAAGCAAGCAAGCAGCACCACGACACCCACAGTCCCAAAGTTGCTCCAAGTTTACAGCGCTCTCCTCCTCATCCCCGCGGCCTCCCCCGCGGAGACACGGCTAATGGCACGCTTCCCCGCAGGACACATCGCGAGCCGCTCACATCCGGGCAATGCCCGCCGCCTTATAAGCGCCGCGCCGCCGCCGCTCGCAGACAATGACGAGGGAGGGAGGGAGGCGGGCGGCGGCGCAAAGATGGAGGGGCCCCCAACGCCCCCGGGCAGCGCCGCGACCTGCGCCGGCCGCCCCCTCGCGGAGCGGAACCGCCCGGCCCCGGGGTGCGGGATGGGGGCGGCGGGGAGCGGGGAGCGGTGCGGGAGAGCGGGAGGGGATCGGAGGGGAGGGAGGGAGGGAGGGAGGGCGGCGCGGGAGCGGGCGCGGGTGCGGGGAAGGCGGCGGCGGCGCTGGGAAGCGGGGTGCTGATCCACGGGGAGCGTGGGGAGGAGGGTGGGAAGTGGGGAGCCGCTTGGGGCGGCCGTGGGGAGGGGGGGGAGCGGGGTGCTGCTCTGGGTGGCCGTTGGGAGGAGTGGGGTGTTGCTATGGGCAGCAGTGGGGTGAGAAGTGGGGTGCTGCTGTGGGTAGCAATAGGGTGAGAAGTGGGGTGCTGCTGTGGGTAGCAGTGGGGTCAGAAGCAGGGTGTTGATTTGGGTAGCAGTGGGGTCAGAAGCGGGGTGTTGATTTGGGTAGCAGTGGGGTCAGAAGCAGGGTGTTGATTTGGGTAGCAGTGGGGTCAGAAGCGGGGTACTGCTATGGGTAGCAGTGGGATGAGAAGTGGGGTCTTACTCTGGGGGTGGGCATCGAGAGGAAGGATGGGAAATGGGGCACTGATCAGAATGGCAGTGGGGTGGGATGAGGTCAGGGTGCTGCTCTGGGTGGCTGTTGGGAGGAGTGAGGTGTTGCTATGGGTAGCATTGGCAGGGTGAGAAATGGGGTGCTGCTATGGATGGCAGTGGTGGGGTAAAAAGTGGGATGCTGCTATGGGAGTGAGCATTGAGAGGAAGGATGGGAAATGGGGCGCTGACTGGCATGGGCATGGGGAGGGATGGGATGGGATCGGGGTGCTGCTCTGGGTGGCTGTTGGGAAAAGTGGGATGTTGCTATGGATAGCAGTGGTGGGGTGAGAAGGGGGATGCTGCTATGGGTAGCAGTGGAGTGAGAAGTGGGGTGCTGCTCTGGGGGTGAGCATCGAGGGAAATGGGGTGATGATTGGAATGGTAATGGGGATGGATGGGATCGGGATGCTGCTCTGGGTGGCCATTGGGAAGAGCGGGACGTTGGTATGGGTAGCAGTGGCGGGGTGAGAAGTGGGGTGCTGCTAGGGGTAGCAGTGGGGTGAGAAGTGGGGTGCTGATCTGAAGGGGAGCATTGAGAGGAAGGATGGGATCGGGGTGCTGATGAGCATGGCTATGGGGAGGGTTGGAATTGGATGCTGCTCTGGGCAAGCAGTGTGGGGGTTGGAAGTTGGGGGCTGCTCTGAGTGGCCATTGGGAGGAGAGGAAAGTGGGGTGCTGCTCTGGGTAGCACTGGGGGGGGGGGAGAAGTGGGGTGCTGTTCTGGGGAGGAGCATTGGGAGGAAGGATGGGAAGTGCACTGATCAGCATGGTAGCAGGGAGGGACGGGATCGGGGTCCTGGTCTGGGTGGCCACTGGGAGCAGTGGGAAGTGGGATGTTGCTATGGGTGGTACTGGGGGTTGAGAAGCGGGGTGCTGTTCTTCATGGCAACTGGGAGGATAAGAAGTAGGGTACCATGCTGGCGGCCATTGGGAGGAATGGGGTGCTGGCTTGTATGGCTGTTGGCAGGGATGGGATCAGGGTGCTGCACTGGGGATCACGGGGAGGATGGGTTCAGGTACCCCGCTGGGGGCTTTGAGGAGGGTAAGGAGTGGGGTGCAGCCACGGGCGCCCATTGGGAGGGATGAGGTCAGGTCCTGCTGTGCATGGCCGTTAGGAGGGGTGCTGGTCTAGGGCAGGATGGCTGTGGGCCCCACCTCTTCCCCCTCAGCTTGCTGGAGGGTGGGTGAGAAGCCTTTCGTGGTTTCTCTTCCTTGTGGCAATACGAAGGTGGTCGAAGTCCAAACTTCTTCTGGGCAACAGAGCGGGACAGCTGCCCAAACAGAGAACACAAAGGGCCCCGTGCGCTGCTGTGGGTCTGGGGAGGATGAGCTGTCCCAGGGAGGTGGGACATTCCCATGGTGGACTGCAGCCCCTCGCCTGGTGTCCCCCAGAGCTGCCGTTCCCTGGGGCCTGCCCTAACCTCAGCCGGGGGGGTGCACATGGCAGCCGCCCGCTATGGGACGGGTCCTTCCTGCTCTTCGGATGGCTGTGCTGTTCGCACTGTGAGCGCGGCCCACCTCAGCGGTCCCACCAGGCCATCCGGAGGGCCCTGCTGACGCTGCCCGGTGCGCGCCCTGCTGGGAAGCCTCTCGATCCTGGGCACCATTTCCTCTGACGTGCTCCTGCCGTCCTCTCCTGGCCTTGCAGGCGCCTGCAGGGCTCAGGGGGTGTTCCTGGATGAGGCTGCCCTTCCCAGAGTGATGCCAGCAAGGTCACTTTCCAGCCTCTGGGTTGCAGGGCTGCTTCTCACGCTGGCAGCTGAGCTGGAGGTGTCCATGGAATTCCAGCAGGAGTCTCAGACGGCGTCCCTAATGCCCTCCCTTCTGTTCCCACCGGGAACGGCCGCGTGTCCGCCGCCTCCAGCAGCTCCAATGACGGCCCCTCTGGCCTCCCCCCAGCACGAGCAGTTGTGGCTTCGCCAGTGCCTTTGTGCCCTGCCCGCAGGGGAGGGGGCCGGAGGGGTGGCACCCCAGGCACGAGGACTCCATCTCCTGAGGGATGCTTGGGAGGGGACCTGCGGCCTGGCGCGCAGCGTGAGCGCAACATGGCCGCAACATGGCCGACGCTGTGGGACATCGCTGGCGGAGCCGCGGTGCTCTGAGCGGGCGTCCGAGGAAGTTCCAGGCACAGAGAAGAGCTCAGCTGGGATTTGTGCCTCGGGGGACCGGTGGGAACATTTAAGGGCAATAACGCAGCCATTATTAGTGCTTTTAGCGTATCAGCTTCAGTGTGTCCTCACCGACTGCCTCGCCGCACCCAGTTCAGTGAGCGCAGCCACGGAGACCCTGCTGCGGCCTGCAGCCCCGCTCCCCATCGCTGCTGCCCTGCAGGGAGGCAGGGCCGGCAGGCCCAGGTGCCCACGAGGGCTGGGCGCTGCAGGGCAGCCCTGCCTGGGGTCACGCAGCTGCGGGAGGGGTCAGTTTGGGAGGGGGTCCACGTTTCCCGTATCCCAGGGCTGGGTGTCACAGGGCTGGCAGGACTCGATGCAGTCATTTCCCTCTATTATTAGAGGTTTTTTATGGGTGAGTTATTAGTCCTTTGCCACCGGCTGCGGCCTTCGTGCTATACAGTGTGCAAAGAAAGGACTGTTCCGGTGCCAAAATGCTTATTGTTTAAAATGCAGATTTTTTTTTTTTTCCCCCAAAAGTAAACCAACATACAGAAAACCAGATTAAAAAATAGTGGGAGTCCAGAGACAAGAGAGAAGGGTTTACTTAATTATTTAACCTGGGATCTGCTGCAGTGTGCTCAGCAGCCTGCCCTAAGGAACCTGCTTTGGGAGGGGTTGGTCTGGGGGATCTCCAGAGGTTCCTTCCCACCCCTGAAATCCTGCAATTCCGTGGTTCTGTGTTCTCCAGACATGGAAGTGGAGCACTGACAGAGATCATAGATCGGTTGGAGTTAGACAGGAGCCTTAAAAGCCGTCTGGTCCCACTCCCCTGCAGTGAGCTGGGTCACCCACCCACAGCTCCGTCAGGATGCTCAGAGCCTGGTCCATTTCTGAATGTTTCGTTGGTACAATTCCCATTTATTCTGCTTAGGTATTTCAGTGCAGTGCATGCCTTACTGAAGATTGCTGCATTTCCTGGCCTGCTACTGCTCTTCATCATGATTATACTGGGCATGTCATTTCAATGTTTCAGAAGCAAGAAATTGTTAGTATAATAATTAGGGATGTGAATTACACCTGATTTGTGCCTGGTCTGCTCAGATATCAGCCATGGTTTAGCTCTGGATGAATCAAGTCATAATTAAATCCATTTTTAATATTAGCAATGGCTGAAACATTGGTTGTATTAATGCAATGTAAAAATGCTGTACTTTCGGGGAAAATAGAGGTAAATTATTCACCTCACAACAGTGAAATATTCATGGAACGCAAAATGTAAATTTACGGTGACATGTACAACTTCACACATAGCAACACAAGTGAAGCTGGTTTCTGTAGCAAGACCCTGTCTTTCTGGAGTACCCTCGGTTGGCAGACTGAAAATTAATGCAGAAGCTGCGCTCAATAATGGGCTTTGGGTTTTTGCTTTTAAATTAAATAGGAAAAAGAATAGCACAATCGCCATACTGGCCCCAGTGTTATTTATTTTGAGATTTTAATCCACTGTATTTTCTACTGTCCCCATATGTTCAGTTTTCAGCGTGCCGCAGAATTCTGCGTCGCCAATTCACGAGTGCAGATGTTGTTGCGGACCGGCAGGAGCTATTGGCAGTTGGGTCTTTTCCCACCTCCCAAGACATGTGAAGCAATTTGGATCCATGCGACGTTAGCTGAATTGTGCTGTTAACATGATAAGTGGTGCTACAAGCGAGAGCATTAGACAAAAAATTCACATCTTTAGGATCCTGAATGTGTCTGTTAGCTGCATGTCTCCAAAGAAATTTTGTCACCCTGTCTGCAGGCTTTAATAACACAACAGCAAAGTACTAGACTGTGTTTTGTTCAGGTTTGGGGCTACGGTTGTGTTCTTTTTCCTTGCTATAAAAATCCAGCAAAATCTGGCCTTACTATAAACCTGTGAGAGGTTGAGTGTGCACGTGTTCAGTAGGTACTCCCCATGCATTTGCAGATAAACTCTTTGGAAGTGCTACCAGGGTATTTTGAAATGCACACGCCTATTGATGCTGCGAAGCACAGTGTTGCCACGAGAATCGGTGCCATGGCAGAACTCGAGAGGAAATTGCTAATTCTGGCATGCCCAGCCTGCACGCCGTGTCATCCTTGAGTCTCGGAGCTGCATGTCAACCAGGGTGAAAAAAGCAGTGATGGAATGGCAGCTTCCTGGCGGGCCGTGCACTGGACCATGGGCCCTCTGGGAAAAGAACAGCAAGCGAGGAGGTTGGTAATGCTGGGAAAGCAGTCTGCAACTATGGCGTTGGTGCTGTCCTTCCTGGTGCCAGCAGCGAGAGCCAAGGCAGGAGGGAGCTGTGTCTGTGAGTCCCACTGGTGACAGCTCTGCACGAACCACCTTGGAGCCTGGGCAGCTGTTGTGATAGACCTCTGTTCTGAGCTGTTTGTTTGGTGAGTCACTTTTAAAGGAACGAGGCTGAAACCACATTGCTGCTAATGACTCTTTCCATAGGTGTGGCTTTCCTTTGCTTGAGTTTGCTCAAAGTCATGTGCAGTGAGAGGTGGTTTTTCAGGGACTGGCTTATTTTTGGCAGTGAATCTAGAACATGGCCGTGTTCTGCCCCGACGTTAACACCTTGCTGATGGCTCTCACCCACCCTTCACTTATTTACCGTTCAATTTTGAAAATGGACTGAGGACTACAGACCACACATGCCTACAAAATACTGCACTTCATTCATGATGGTACTTCAGATATTGAGCGTTAAACCCCCGGAAGAGAAAGCAAGTCAGTAATTTGCACCAGGTCAACTTGATTACTTTCTGATTATTTTCTTCCTGCTAATCTTGTCGATCAAAGAGAGGTGATCCAGAGCTGTCAATTATGTTTGGGATGAAGCACGGGTGGAGCAAAGTTGAACTTGATAAAATCTATAGAATAGACCAACAAAACACCAAACTGCTTGCTTCTCACCAACACCCACTCTCTTAAAAAAAAAAAAAGTAGGACAATTGAGCATAGAAAACATTTATCATTTCAACACAACCTCTCCTATATCTCTTTGTGCCTCCTCGTTAAATGGTGCTTTCTTCTCTGTAAACAAGGCCAAAACCAAGGAGACAGAATAAAGTTGAGGTACTTGAATTTGTGACTTAATTATGGTGTCGTTAGCAGGTTTCCCTAGATGTAAGGGCAGGACTGTGTGATACGTCCTGAGGAACGCATCTGAGTCCTGTGATATACCTGGTGAAATCATGTTAAGTATCTACTGCTGACTCTGCTGGGAATAAATGCGCCTTAGAAGACTCATTGCGCCCTGCCCAGCCACGGAAACAAGTGTGCCTTCACCTCTCTTTGTTCTTAAATACAAGCAGTTTGTCACCAAAATAACGCTTGAAGTAACCTCACTAATTTCAGTACGCTTTAACCGAGAGCAGGTTTCATCTGTTGCCTCAGAAATATTGGATTCCCGTGGAAAGATAAAACAGGAGGGAGAAAAATATTCTCCTTTACTTGTGTGAATTCCTATTAAAACATCATTTACTTTCTTATTCCCTAATGGAAGAGGATGCTTGATTTCAATTAAAATGAAATGTCATCATTTTGGGACGCTCTGCATAGTTTTAACAGATACGCCTCGTGTTCATCCTTTAGGGAGAAGACGTTGGATTTGTATAAAGGCCAACAGGTACGGAGGATGCTTCACATTCGTTGCCTGTGTATGTATCCTACCAGCACCCTGTTCAGCTGAACTCAGCCGGGGCAGAGGATTTTCCCTTCTTTTCCACCCGTGTTAGTTGCAGGTGTTCAGAGCAGTCTTGGTTCCACCTCTCTGCTGACAGACTCCCTCCATCTGCAGGCTCGTGTGTGGGTCCATGGGTGCCAGCAGCCTTTCCCAGTTGGAGATGCTGCATCCTGCAAGTCCGCACTGTACTGATTGGCAGCAGTGCTAATTGGTGATGTTTTGCTCAGAACAAGACTGTATGGTGCACTATGCAGTTGAGGGAAGTCTACAGCACCGAATTTTACCATAAAAAATATGTATACCTATATATATAAGTTCCTGTTGAAGCATCATGCTACACACTATTTTTTAATTCAAAGGAGGTGTCTCTTCCCCCCACCCCCATCCCAGTGTAAATAAAAAAATAAAAAAAAATTTAAAAAAGTAGAACTCAGGGGTTGAGGTAAAACTGTTTACTAAGACAGGGAAAAGGAAAATAGTTGTGACTGTACATACACAGAAGTGTCTATAACAAGTGATGTACAAGCAGTTGCTCACCACACTTGACCGATGCCCAGCTAGACCCTGAGCTTTGGAATAGAGCAGAATGAATTCCAACCCCTTCAAAACTCCTTCCACGTGATGCCATATGATATGGAATGCCCCTTTGGCTAGTTTAAGTCAGCTGTCCTGCTTCTGTTCCTTCCCAGCAACTTGGGCCCTTTGCTGAGAATGGCCTTGGCTCAGCAGGACCCTGCCAACATTGGTGTGTTATCAACAGTGTTTTTCTCCTAGAACCAAGACATAGCATCATACCAGACACTATGAGGAAATCAGTTCCGTCCAGCTGAAAATAGGACAATATCTTATCCTTTTGCCATTTAAATTTGGCATGTAAAAATTTCTTTTCAAGGCGCGTTACAGTGCAGTTGTTCTGTCAGTTTACTTCACTCGAGCAAATGGGCATATGTAGGTAGTTATGGAAATATGCTGGTCGTGATGACAGCTCGACTAAGAATACGAAATGTGCAATAAAGCAATTTCTTATAAAGATTTCAGCAGGTATCTTTAGTATTTCCTAAAGAACCAGCATCTGGAAAAAATGCTCTTCTCATGGAAACGTTTTTAATACAGTACATTTTCTTTGAAAAAAGACAGGGAAATGTTAATTGGAGGTGTGCATCGTAGCCAATTAACTTGGTAATGCACCTGTAAAACTAGAAATAGTGTTATTCTTTGTCTACTGCTTGCCATCTACTATTAATGACTAAAGTGCAGAAAATACTCTACTTACGATAATATGATTTGTGGCTTTCTTCACCAAGTAGACCTATTAAAAAGTAAGAAATGTTTGGAATGAGGTATGGCACCTAAAATGCCCGTTTCACAGAAGTTTGCTATTCTGTAACGTGAAACAAAAGTGTGTCTGGAATGTCCAGGCTCCTGGATGCAGTCAGTGTGATGAGTGTCACTGCTGATGATTTACAGTCATTTTGCATGAGCAAACTAAACAAAGTTCTGGGTAACAGACCTATTTTGTCTTCGGCTTTTGAATTGAATTAACATACAGTACGTGTGAAAAGAACTGTGTTCTTTTTTTTTTTTTTTTTCCCTTGGGACTTTCTTTATTTTCTATTCTCCTAATCTGGATTTTCAAAATTAGTATTTCGGAAACGCTTAAATTTGAATGTATTCTGGAAAATACCTAATAGTGTTTTCCTTGTATCAAAATTTTAATAAATGTTTTAACTTTACATTTTCATTCCAAATGAGGAAGATAAAATGTCTTGATCTGCCCCTTGAAAAACATCCAGCATAATTTTCTCCCAAGTGTGTGAGGTCATCCATCATAAAGCTGCACAGAATGTTCCTGTATTGCTCTCTTTGCTTCAGAAACTCAGTAATTTGATTGATAAAAGTGTCTTACAATTCCTCACATGAATGTGAGCATGGCAATATTTTTGTTATCAGTATCATCCTTTAACTCGAGTAGTTCTTCCTTTCTTTGCTTATCACTAATAATTCTCATCGTGCTGGGATAAATGATGTTCTTACACAGTGGATTCTCCATTCTCTTCTAAGTAGCCCTTCCCTGTTTTTTATTTTTTATTTTTTTTTTTTTTCATTTTGAATTAATCTTTCCCAAACAGGTTGAATAGAATTATATTCAGTGTCCCATATAAAGCCTCATTGCATCTTGAACAGTGCAATTAATAGTTGCCTACATGCTAGAAGTACCCTGGCTCACATCTTAGGATCACTTTTAATTCTTTCAACTACATCTGATGTTTAACCTGGAATTCAGGAACACGTCCAGATCATCATCCTGTATCATTTCTAGTCGATGCTTTCCAGATTACAGCCTTTTTCTAACAGTTATCAAAGAGACTCATTATACCTAATCTCAGCAGGCCAGATTTGGATCCACAAGAAGTGTCAACAACAGCTATGAAGAATTGTTCTCATCAGATCCCCTACCAAACTGCAACTGACTGGAGACCTGTTCTTCAGGATGGCAGTCAGATAAGGAGAATCCCTCACCGGCTACACTTCCCATTACATACCCTTGCACCTAATGTACTTTCTATTGTTTTGGTCTTCAGTGAGCAGAACTTCCAGTGTGATGCTCCCATCATTGCTGCTGCCTCCTTTAATTTGTCACTGGAACGTTTTATTAGCTTACTCCTCCCTTTCTGCAGAGATCTCCGATGAAATAAGCAGTAAGATCATTTCCAACACAAACCCTTGGATTGTACTCTTAACAGCACTTTCAGAAAGCTTACCATCACCTTCTCTTTGTTAGTTAATTGTGTTCTTCAAGCTGACCAATACTGTTCGTGCATTAGAATATCAAATATTTCCAAGGTCTAATCACATATGATCTAGATTGCTTAAACCATAAGGTTAGAGGAAAATGTTAGATTTGTCTAATATGATCTGTCTTTCATAACTCCATGTTTTTATATCCATGTGCTTATTGTTGTTTTATTCAAAACTTAAACATTGCATAGCACGAACTCGAGAAGTTTGGCAGCTGCTAAGATTATTTTTCGCCCATTTTCTGAAAAGATGTCCACATTCATTGTGCTTCAATAGTATGTCTGTATTCCTGGTTTGACAGACTGATGATTTAGCATGCCAGCTCCTTAAGTCTTCTGGGCTGGAGATCATCCCCAGATTGAGCACATGTTAACGTTTTTGCATACAGCTTTCGTCTTAGATGCTATCATTTAAATTTCTTTGGATTTATTCTCATTAGTAGTTCCGTTTGTAGTTTTTGCACTGAGCTAATATTCCTTTTTATCTGTGTGAAGGCAGTGCAGAGCTTTCAAGTTCTACAAGACATTGCTGTAATCTCAAATGTAGTTTTTTGTATAAAGGTTGCCATTGGAAAGTAGAATTACCATTAAGAAGAATTTAATTTCGTTCCAGCAGATGTTGAATTCACAGGATCACAGACCAGCTGAGCCCAGAAGAAACCATTGGGTCTTTCTGATCCAACAGCCTCCCCAGGATTGGATGCAGAGTGCCCAGGTCCCCGTCCAGCTGAGTTTTGAAGACATCCAAGCAGGAAACTCCAGCTCTATCTGGGAAACCTGTGGCAGCACTCTGGCACCAGCACAGTGACAAAGTGCTTCTTGATGAGTTAGATATTATGGACTTCTTTGTAAGATGTGCTAGGAACATAAATCTTTTGTGTATCTATGGCAGGAAAGAGTGCCACGGAAGCTTTCAGCATCTTGTGTCAATGGTCAGTGGTCAGTGGTATCTACAGCCATTTCCTGAACATTATGAGATTTGAAATATCTACTTCACTATTTCAGAAAGTTACCATCTTTCTCAGAATCTACAAAACAGCTGTCTGTTACTGTCTCCTGAAGAGCCTAAATCAGGAAAAAGTGTTCTTAAGACATGTGGGAAGGAGATCCTGGGTTCAGGTCCATGGCAGCACTAAGCTGGTGGTGATGTGCCGTGGCTACGCCTTCAGAGAGGTGGGACAAGCGTCGCCATTCGCACAGGAACAAATATGCTGACTCAGTCATAGGAGAACGCTAAAGAAAATGTATCTGCTTGGAGATGTTTTTTCTATATTCTTTCATCCTAGAATTTCATAGAATGAGAATAACAGTTTCTTGTTTGTGTTGAAATCAAACATGCTTGTTCTTCACTTGCAAAAATAGGAAACTTCTTTCAAAGTGACACTCTTCATGAAAGAATGGAAGTGTGCAGCTGCTGTATGACTAAGTGATTAAAAACCTGATGGCTAATTCATTTTAGGTGATACGTTTGCACTCAAGGCCAAGTATCATAAAAATAGCTGCTTAGCTTTTCTTTCTAGCATTAAGTAAAGCACCAAAGAGTTTTCAGTAGGCTGGCAAGATTTTCCATATGCAGTTTTGCCCAACTGAAGTCAGGCTACGACAGCTGGAATTGTCTTTTCTCTAATATTCCTCCTTTATGCAGTCTTCACCTTCATAGGTTTTACTAGACAAATGGTTTTAAACTGTGTAAGGCTGAGGGGAAAGTTCACAACATTTTATAAATCTTGCTTGGAAAATGCCAAGATAGATGTCATTTTCTTGGCTCGTACATTGTGTGCAGGGAAGAAGAGAGTTTAGAGAGTTCATGAGCTTGAATAGTCTGCTCACCAAAGAAGTATTATTTAACTTACTGAGTGCTATTTGGAGACCTGACATGTCATACTGTCGTTAGTATTGTTATATATTATTTTTGTCACTGAGGTTAGATGCGTAGAAGACAGAGATGCTTGATTTTGGGTTCTGTGTGCTGATGTACGTCGCTTGTCCTTATAATCGAATTAAAAGATGATGTAACAAATACACGGGAATAAGAACAGAAAGAGGATGAAGAAGAAAATAATTGAAGTCATACATAGTGGCTGGATTAGTTATTTGCGCAATTAGCTATTTGAATTAGCTACTTGACAAGTGGTATGGAAGGAAGAATAAAGGGCTATCTCTGTCAAAGACAGTTTTTTTAGTGAAGCTGCTGCTGTAAGTGTATTATGATTTAAATATAAAGAGCTTCAGGTTTCAGTTAAATGGATTTTGATTCTGCTTATTTTTCTAATGCTAGATTTGTTTCATTTCTGTATTAAGCTCCTTTTATTAAACCAAGCAGTGTATGATAGAAATTTCAACCTTTGTTTCAAGTGCAGTTCAGTTTCCTGGGAGAAGCCTAAGACATAACCTAACAATTTTTTTAAACACTTACTTGTGCTCAACAGAGATTGAACATAAAATCTCGGGATTTATTGAAATGCTCTGAACTGGAGAAACAGGTATACAATTATTTCTAGATATTGGATTGCTTTTCAGCTGACAAACTCATAACTTTACTACTGTGTTTTTCTGACATGCTCACCAGAGGCTTGATTATGTCTATCCCCATTTAGTTAGGTAGAGTGCCATCTCAGCTGGGGGAAACAGAGAAAACAGCTACTTGAAAACAATTAACTATTAATATTTGATCAAAATTAAATTGATTGTATGGGATGAATGTGAGGTAGGAAATTATATTAGAATTAATTTTCACAGCAAATTGGTTTCAAATTTTTGAGAAGGAACCAAAAGTGAGTTATGGACCCACCAGTCCAATGCAATCAGGTCCAGGAGACTGGAATCTTCAAGTCCTTCACACGGCAAGCCACTAGTCTGGAATATCTTACATGGCTGATTTTCCAGAACCACTTCCTTTAAGCTGAAGAGCTGTCCCAACAGTGGAAAGGCAAGCCTGAGTGGCAGGAGGCCTGGGCAGTGAATAGACGCAAATAGAAAGAGAGGAAAAGGTGGAAGCAGGGCATCCACATCACAACTTAAGATCATCAAGGGCTGTGAGATTTGTACAGAATACAACAAAAATATCAAATAAAATAGAGGAACTTATCCGAAACATGTCTTTCTTCATTGTAAATGGATTTTCCATAGAAATTCCAGAATATAGCTGAAGGAAATGGAAAGATCTCTGGGACCTCATTACAGTGATAGGTTAGTAGTTTATCATGAGAACTTCATTGGAAATTAAAGAAGCCCATAAAAAAAAATATTAGTAACTTCATATAGGAACTGTAAGCGATAGCCTACTGGAAGAGAACTCATTTCAGAGATGGAAAAAAACAGAAACGTAGAAGTACAATGGCAATAAGGTTGTTATAAAGATTCTGTACCATGTCAGAAATTTAAATGAAGGTTGTCCATTTTACATAGTACAACAGAATCACAGAGTCACAGAATCATAGAATGGCCCGGGTTGGAAGGGACCTCAGGGATCATGAATCTCCAACCCCCTGCCACATGCAGGGCCACCAACCTCCACATTTCATAGCAGCCCAGGCTGCCCAGGGCCCCATCCAACCTGGCCTTGAACACCTCCAGGGATGGACGGGGCATCCACAGCCTCTCTGGGCAGCTGTTCCAGCACCTCACAACTCTCTCTGTAAAGAACTTCCCCCTGACATCCAACCTCAATCTCCCCTCCCTCAACTTCAAACCATTTCCCCTTGTCCTGCAGTTATCCACCCTTTCAAAGAGTTGATTCTCCCCCTGTTTGTAGGCTCTCTGTAGGTACTGAAGGCTGCAATGAGCTCACCCTGCAGCCTTCTTTTCTCCAGGCTGAACAAGCCCAGCTCCCTCAGCCTGTCTTTGTAGAGGAGGTGCTGCAGCCCCCTGATCATCTTTGTGGCTCTCCTCTGGACCCTCTCCAACAGCTCCCTGTCTTTCTTGTACTGGGGGCTCCAGACCGGGACACAGTACTGCAGATGGGGCCTCACAAGAGCAGAGTAAAGGGGGACAATCACCTCCCTGTCCCTGCTTTTTGTGGAGCCCAGGATACCATTTGCCTTCTGAGCTG
Source organism: Phasianus colchicus (assembly GCF_987193195.1). NCBI lineage: Eukaryota > Metazoa > Chordata > Aves > Galliformes > Phasianidae > Phasianus > Phasianus colchicus. The sequence goes on along the minus strand of NC_143476.1, from coordinate 92,002,233 downwards.
CAGAGCACACTGCTGGCTCATGCTAAGCTTGTCATCCACCAGGACTCCCAGGCCCTTCTCTGCAGGGCTGCTCTCAAGGACCGCTCCTTCCAGTCTGCATGGATGCCTGGGATTCCTCCGGCCCAAGTGCAAAACCTTGCACTGTGTTATGTTGAACCTCATCAGGTTCACCCAGGCCCACCTTTCTAGCCTCTCGAGGTCCCTCTGAATGGCATCCCTTCCTTCCATCGTGTCAACCTCACCACTCAGCTTGGTGTCATCAGCAAACTTGCTGATGGTGCACTCCATTCCGTCATTGATGTCACTGATAAAGATGTTAAAGAGCACCGGTCCCAAGACAGACCCCTGCTTCTCATAATAGTTCATAATAGCTTCTCATTGTCACAGAGAGCTGACCTCACCTTCAGAATTTCAGCACTCATTTTATGGGTCAATATTTTGAAAAACTATTGCATCAGAAAACCACCCTCAGTCTAACTTGGGCCACAGTAGTCTTTAGCTGATTTTGTATCTTCTCTCCTGCAGATCAACTCTGATAAATTCCGTCCTTACGTATCTCAGAGTGCACAATCCACATGTGTTGACTCAAAGGCAAGAGCTGCCCGCTCGGAGTTTCAGCGACATACATCCATTGTCTATGCACTCGTTTGTGCAGTGTTTGAACCGCCATAGAGCAGATAGCCACTACGTCAGCAGAGTGAACTGAGAATGGATACAAACCCTGACAGACTGCTTTGTAAATGTCTTCATGGGAAGTGTGAACAGACCACCCAAGAGTTAAGCATTAAATGTGTATCCAAACCAGCTATATATTACAAAAGTAGAATTTTTCATTCTTCTATTGCTATCGAAAAAGCTTCTCAATGTAAAGAGAAAACTAAATCCCCAAGGAATCTTTCCACTTATGCCAAAATGTTTGCGGAGTGAGTCCAAAGATTCCGTGTCCCAGCATTCGGGAAATACATTTATGGCTATTTTCTAAATTGTTCATCTAAACTGACTGTTCTTGCTAATGACATAAATGAAAATGCTGTATCAATCTTGGCAGTTATTATTCAAATGACTAGCGAGACAGTTCAAAGAGCTGCAGGACAATCTGTTCAGCTCTCTTTGGCCACTGCTGTTTTGGCTTCTGGTGAGTCCACCATTTCACTCAAAGCATCTGGATTTAGTGAGGCAAGAGCAGCATGAACATGCAACCATTGCTGACCAAACAACAGCAGCAAGGCCTGTTGTAGCTGCACATCCTACCGAACCCACAATTAATCACAGGTCTGATCCTCTTGACTATTCAGAATCCAAGAAAACCATCTGGCCAACATTCGCACTTTGGGCTAATAAGTGCCTTGGAAGCTCTCCCACTATTGTGTCATGTGGATGAGCGTGCAAGGCAGAGGGATCACATTCTCACTCTGCAGGGTGAGAATTCACTCCGCCATCTCATTCCACAAACTCTCCAGCTTGAATTTCATGCCTGCTCAGGACCTTATCCATGTCTAACGTGATGTACTCATGCTTGGTTACCACTGTCACCATCCTGCCCAGGGAGGTGGTGGTGTCCCCACCCTGGAGGTGTTCCAGAACTGAGGAGATGTGGCACCTGGGGACACGGTCAGTGGGTATGGCAGGGATGGTGCGGCTGGGCTTGGGGCTCTTGGAGGTCTTTTCCAACCTTCACGATTCTGTGGCTCTATGCAAATGGTACTTTTGTTTGGTTTTGCTGAGTTTTCTACTTCCTGCTTTGCCTGATGCCCACTGTTGCTGCAGAAGGTCACCTCAAGTCCTCATGGACCTCACCGAGCCAGTTTTTACAGAAGGAGTCCTGGGTGGGCACTCCGCCTTCATCCCCTTTTCCTAGCAAGACCTCTGCTCAGCTCTTTTCCAGCCTCTGCTCTCACAGCTGGAATTTGCAGTGAGTTTCCCTCTTTTGTAGGCCCTCTTTTCAGAATGTGAAGTTGGAAACAGTCTATCTTCTTGTAGGAATGCATTCCGTATGACAACAGATGCTTCCTTCCTTCCATCTATTTTCCACACCCCAGGCTTTACTTCAGAGAATTGCAAGGAAACATGCACTCGAAGCAGATGTCTTTGGACCACTGCAGAGCTTTCCATGGCAGTGGAGCAGTCTTTGCTGTAATAAAGCACTCAATTTTGCTTATGCACAATGACAGGAATACACTTCAATATATGCTCCAAAGCAGGGACACAGGCAGCTTTATCTCTGTGGTTTTAAGCACACATGTATGGGCTCAATTCTGTGGGTATATTTTTAAATCCTAATTAAGCATGTGCTTCATGCATGAACATTGTGTCGAATCATGATGGGAGCACACATGTGGTTGACATTAAACATGTATTTAGTGCTCTTTTGGAGTCAAAACAGAAAATTGCTGTGCCCTATTTCCTTCCTGTGACTTTAGCAATACAGAAACATTTTTCTTTTTCTGCTGTCAGATTGTCTATTTGGTAGCAGTGTCTTCTGTTGCAAACTCAAAGAAGACTCATCGTGAGGTTCTGAAGAGCTATTTCAGCTTGAGCTTCTTGGTGGGTGAAGCCCTGTGCAAGAGTCCTGTGCCGTGGTGCCATGCACTGGCTATTTGACATAGCCAAGGTATGGGAAGGAGACCACACCGGGTGGTTTTCTCTGTGAGATGCAGCCAAATGCAGTTGGTAGATCTGCACGTTGCCGTTAGCAGTTCAGCGACGTGCCCTTGTTTGAAGTTTCTGGGAGCTCAGATTAATTAATATCTGTCCGAACTGAAGCAAGAGAAAGGACAATTTTTGATTGTTTCTGTGTTTTTAAATGGATCACAACAATGTGCAATAATAACTAGTGGGTGCAGTAAGAAAGCGGGTTTTTCTGGTGAGTGGTTTAATACATTAAAATCAAGTTACTTCCCACACGGATGTCAGCTAGTCTTCAGGTTTTACCTTACATCCGGGTGCCATGGAAAAATCCCTGCTCCTTACCAGAGCACACTGGCAAACCCTGAGACAATGGCTAAGACCACTATCTGCAAGGATCAGATAGCCATTTTAGAGCACAACACACGTAGGAGACCTGCTTTTTGAATACAGATTACGCCCAAAGGACTGTAGTGCTGGTGTTACCATTGGAGGAAACGATCAATTCTCTGAGAGTAAGTTTCAAAATTTCTATTTCTAAAATGAGGTTAATTTTAAAACTTAAATGTTACCTTCAGAACTTTGGTTTCAGCTTCTTCCTGAGGTGTGACAATTAATTGTGTATATAATGCCACTTTGCCTCTATCTTACACATATAATACAACTGGGCACAGTTTATTCTACAGACCTACAATCAGTTATCAGTTATTCAACTGACCGTACCTGCTTTTCAATCAACTATGGATTTCATTGCTGATAATGTATGACTGTATCACATCCCACAGGGATTAGCAAGCTTACCACCTCTGCCTCTGCTTTTGCCCAGCAGACGCTCGTTACCTATTTCCCTCAGGCTGCCTAAGCAATCAACACATGAAGTTAATCTGCAGTGTGCTCTAGCCAAACTTCCCTGGACATTTCCTACCTGTTTCAGAACGGAATGAGCACTTTGTGCCCCAAACTCTGTCTATTTTTCTAGCTATATCAAACGCTGCTATCACAGGCGATACCGTTGGATATGCTCTCCTTTAACACACATAAGAATGTTCTAAAATCTTGTTTTCTCTTCAGTCTCAAGAGAAACAAAGAACAGAAGCTAATTCCCAGCTGAATCCCTGGTTTGTTGCTGGAGAGCAGTCTGTACGTTGTCCTTCACACAGGATCGTGCCCTTTTTCTGCACTCAGAGGCTGCTGCCCACGGCACACACAACCTCGGTCTCTTGCCTCGTCCTCGCGTTGGCAGCCAGGACAGCCTGGGTCAGACCCTCTTCTTTCGGATCAGATTTTTGGGCAGTCCACGCGGGAGGCAGTTGCTTCACGGAGTCCAAAGAGATTTTGGCATGGACGTTGATTGTGAAGTTTCATCTTCCATCAAATGCATGGTGGTGGCCCATTGCAGCCTGCGAGCATCCAGGTCTCAGAGGCTCTTGAGCACACGACCTATGGCTGTGAGCGCAGGCACTGGTGGTGGAGCTGAGCACCCAGCCTCGTGCCTCAGGGCGAACCTCAGCGCCTCTGTGTGAGGTGTGCTAAAGCCCAGGAGAAGTGCCAGCACTTGAAAGATGTACATGGAAAAGGTTGGATTTTGTCAGGACACCACGAAATGAAAGGCTGTAAAATTGACTCGTTTCCTGAAAGGAAACCCAGTTTTCAGAAGCTGACATATCTTTCAGTTGCAATGCAAAGCTCTCTGGTCTATTTCAGGCACTGGATGACTAGCTGAAGTTGGAGCTAAGCATTGCAGATTGAAATGTGACGTTACTCATCAGTGCTACCTACACATGGGAGCCAGGCCACCAGACTTCTTCTGCTCCTTCAGATTATTTGCTGTGCTGTGGAATAAACCCCAGCCAGAGCAGTATTCGTGCCAGTATTTCTTTCTCTCTTGGATAATCCATCATGTGGGATGAAATCTCTATTTCTGCAAATGTTTTAAGGATTAGAAATTCAGTTTTTGAAAGGTTTTGAAAGTAGCTCTTCTGAAAAAAAGAGATAGGACATGAACAGAGCTCAAAGTCTTGTTGTTGCTGAGCAGGAGGCATATGAGCAGAGGATAATACACTGCGAGCAAATCTGAGTGCCAGATCGCTCAGTAAAACCTCACAATTACTGAAATACTAAACTAAAGCACACCGAGTGCAGTTAATCTCCATTGTGCGGATGTGAAGAGGAAGGCTTCCTACGTGGACCTGCACTCCTACATGGGACCTCTGCCTTACGGAGCCAATAAAACAAATGTAAAGCACTTTCCTTGAGAACACATCAGTGGCTGTTCACTGAATTTCAGAGAGAAGGGATAAAAAAAAAGTTCAGGTGAGTGGGCTTTCCCCTTTGTGCCCAACTGTGAGGAATTCCACACAGCCCAAATGCCTTCTGTGTGCACAGAGGGCAAACTCCTCCATAGGTGCTCCAGCGCCTATCCATGGCATTTCTTCTCCCAGAGAGTGGTGATGCCCTGGCACAGCTGCCCATGGATGTGGGGCAGTCCCCATCCCTGGAGGTGTTCCAGAACTGTGGAGATGTGGCACTGAGGGACGTGGTCAGTGGGCATGGTGGGGTGGGGTTGGACTGGATGACAGTAGAGACCTTCTCCAACCTCAGTGATTCTGTGATTCTATGACTCCAGATCCCTTATCTCGTTGGCGTTTCCTTTATCCCTAGTTTTAGGACTCAGACGTTGTTGGCTCAGAGAAACCATATTGTGAGTCTCCCTGCAATTAACACTTTATTTTCTATTTCCTTGTCAAGCCTTCGATTCGTGACTTCTGTACACAGTTTTGCTTCATACAAAAGCATTCTTTTCCCAAGATGCTCTTTGAACCACGTACGTGAATTTAAGCACAATAAAAACTGGAATACACGTGATGTTAAAGACACAGATACATTCAGATATACACAAGGCATACATACGTATGCATATATATGCTCAATCACTTTTCACAGTCACCTCATTATTAATGGGCAAATCATTTACATTTTTGGTTAATTTGTTTTCCTTTCAATCTTTTCTAGCTCAAAATTATTGACAATGCACTGTACAAAGATACTTAGGAATCTCAGCAGCTCTGCTTTCATTGCCTTATTTCTGCACTTAGGCTCCTAAGAACCCGTGCACCTTTAAAAAACTCATCCCCGAAAGTCTTGAGCAAAATCCACATTTTAAGATCCCACACTTTTTTTGAAGCTGTTTCCAAATGGCTTTAATGTGCTGCAGTATATAAAGCATAATAATTAAATGTCTTATTTAAAATGAAATATTCTTGTGAGCTATCATCAATTCATTCAATTACTCAGTGGAGTTTTGAACAATCATGCCAAAAAATATGAAGGCTTGAATACAGTGATATTGCAAATGCTCTGACTTCTCTATGTGGCCTTCATTATAACAGTCAAGAATAGAATTTACATAAATGGAGAATGATGTTTTCTGCTTTGGTTTATTTTTGTTTGTTTGTTTTTTGTTGTTGTTGTTATTTTTTTTAATATTCCAAGATGAGTATTTTGTCTGTGCAAAGTAATCTTGGAAATGAGAGTAACAGAAAGCATCACAGTACTCTTGTGCAGTATATCATATTAAAAAGTTCATTTTGTACTTTTTATATTGTTGTAAAAGGAAACACTGAAATAATTGTCCACGTAATTGTTTCTTTTGCTATTATTGAATTCCAAGAATATTAACAATGGAAAAAGGAAGGGCTGGTACACTGTCTTCTTCTGCTGACCTCTTCCTATGTGTAAGTTCACAGATGATGAATATTGACCGAAATTTCTATTAATTAAAGCCAATTGCATTTGTTTATGGTCCCAGCATACTACAGGGGCTGCAGGGTATCATTCTCTGAGATTATTGCATAGGAGAAAAGTAGTGTTCTTGCCACCGTGTGTGTGGAAACAGGTTTGTACCCTTGGATCTCCAGTGTTCCGACTTTGGGAGGAGAATCGGCAGATTCTGAACATTTGAGTTTTTTATGTCATACTGCTTCACCCTGTATCCTTTGCTAGAAGATGGAGGAAGTAATACAAGGCTCAAAATACAGCTGATTCCTAAGTACAGGTTTTTTGGGGTGGACTTGGGGCCACATTTGGCTGTGAGGTGAGGGCAGATGCACTTCTGCTGTTCCTGTGAGAACTCAGGATGATATGCCACTCCTGTTGGCGATGGCAAAGAATGAAATCAGGTTGTGTTCACATGGAGATTCCTGGATTTGTAATAGTACCGGTGTGCAAAGATCAGAGAAGGAGATGGCAGCCCTACAGACTCTCTGTAGTCAGTGGAGAAATAGGGGAATGGAGGATGCATATGGCAGCTAGGAATGGGCAGTGAGGCAACGATGGATACTTTGAACCCCGTGGCACAATGGGCATGGAAACCACGGAGAGGAGAAGAGCTGATCTCAGAGTTACGCTATGCTTCTGGCAGAGGAACTGGAATAATCTTTTTGATTGATATCATCCCCGAAATTACGGTTTCTTTTATCTAAAATAACCTGCTCTAATCTCAGCCCAGATCACGCGCTGATTTTGTGGTCCCCTATCAGTGCAAACGTGAGCTTCCTTCACCAACTGAGAGCAGAGTCGCTCTTGTTTGAAGCCAGCCCTGTTGCTGGTTTCCAGCCTCTTGTGTGGGCACAGACAGTCACTTGCATCTCCTCTGCCAAGAAACAGTCAGTCTGGTACCTTCTGCTTTATATTTGCAGAAATATTATTTCCATCCACCCTTCAGCCCAGCAATGAGGTTTTGAGGTACAGCATCTAACAATGGAAACTGATGGTGTGGCTTATCTTGAGACATACCCTGCTCAGGAAGAGTCGGCCAATTATAGATTGCATTTTAAAAGCAGTGCATCAAGCTGGTATCATTCAACAAGTGATGGGGAACAATGAGTAAGAACACAATCTTCATGCAAGTCAATTCATAAACCGTCACATTTCTGTTGAGAGAGTGGAGTCATAACAGGATTAGTGGGAAGGCTCCTGCTGAACTGTGAGATCTGAATTCCCCAGCTCTGTTGTTATTTTTATTCACAAGTTATAAGGGCAGCTGGTTTATATTCCACTGTGCAATTACTGCGCAGACCTAGGAACAGCTTAACTTTCATCTTTGCGATTTTGGAAAGGAAACAGCAACACAAAGAGCAGAAAACCCATAGCGGCACGAGTTTTCGAGCATCAAACCTCTGTTGGTCTTGGACCCCGATGAAGTGCTTCTTATCGCCGCAGGAAAGATTTACTCTCGACTCAGATGTCTAAATATAGGCAGTCTGCACTTGGGTGTTCAGGAGCGAGGGACATGCGGCTGCTCGCCCCATAGGGCCACCCCACACCCACCAACTCCGAGTGCCGCGGTCTGACGTTCCCAGCTCACAGCCCGACAGCTCTGAATAGCAGGATGTGGAAGTGGCTGAGAGGTGGCTTTGTAACCGCCTGCTTTTACCACGGGCTCAAGCGAGTTTTCTCCGGCTGAACATAGGCGAAAGAAAATGTGAGTCCTGATTTCTGTTCCTAATAACTGGAGACTCCAGCTGCAAGTCCAAACGAAACAAATCCGAAATTCAATGATCTAATTTGCAGGATTTTTTTTTTTTTTTTTTTTTTTCACTTTTAACATCTGTTTACTTTTAGCGCCTCACTTGCGACCGAATCCCATGCTGTGCCTTCCAGCCCCGATGTCCAGTGTGAGGAAGTGCAGGGGACAAACTTCCTCCGGCAGAGAGGAACTGTGGAAGACATCAAAGAGATCTCAGCAAAAAAGCACTGAGCAGACACAATGCCTCACCCTGGGACAAAGGGAAGAGATGGGATTGCACGGCACAGTAATGCCCAGGAAGAAATATTTCTGCCGAATGGCACAAAACCAAACCCAAGCACGTTATTGCTGTACTTGCTGGATTTTCTTATCTGGAAAAAGTCTACGGGTTGCTTCCTGCCCTTTGGTAACTCCGCTGCATCTCAGCCCCCAACAGGATGGAGAATGGTTGGGCTCTGATGTGCCCTGAGCAGGATGGGTGACGCCCCTACAGGGATGCAGTTGTCTGCCTGAAGTAGAACAGAATGCCCTCATATGCTTAAAGTTAGCATCTTAGAATGCAGTGAGCAGCTGGCAAGATAGAGGCAAAGCACCCTGTGTCACTGCTGCACAAACCAGGAGCATTGCAGGGCAGTGGCTAAATCCAGAGTAAACATTATTTTAAGCAAAGAATCTTAAAGAGCATGAAGACATTTTTATTAAAAATGGGATCAAATTCCAAAGACTTTTCCCACCCTTACGTGGGCAGATTTCCTGATGAGAAAAGCTTTTGGGGGCAACAGCAAGAAAAGACTTGCACAGTCACAGAGATAGGGAACCAGGTTTTGGATACGTTAAATGTTTTTAATTCTAGAAAAAAGTTAAATTTTAATCCTCAGCTACCTGAAATCATCCTTTCCCTTGCTGACTGCAATAACATTGTACTGTTCTGACTTTTTAAAAAATGAGTCCTTCTTTTTCAGGAATACACCAGATGGATTTGTGCATATAATTCAATATTTCTGCATTGATGGCTGATGTGATACAGCCAATACGAACCTCTGGAATCTTAGAAAAGAGCAGTACTATTTAAGGTTGAAACCCACTCTAGATTTCTTACCAAAAAGTAAAAGTGTGATGTGCCATTTTTTTACAGAGATAATTAGCTTCACACCAGGGGCTGGACTTTCTCATGCTCAGACCTGGTAAATTTGAGGGGCGGAATGAAAACAGGAGATCCTGCATTGCATGAGCAGCGAGGGGCAATACACAGAGCTGCAGGCCAGGATTAGTTTAAATTTGCTTCAGGTGAAGTCCTTAAGGAAAACAGCACTGTTGATCCATTAGAAAGAGATCAGCTCGTGGCGATGAGCGGAGCAGCAAGCACAGCACTTTTCAGCGCTGCCTTTTGAAGAAGCAGGGTGGAGGATGAGCTGCGTTTGAACCCCAGGCATGCAGCTGGCTAAGAGCTCTTGCTATCAGAACCTGCAGGATCAGGATGCGGGGGGTTTGGTGTAAGCTGTTCCTACAGAAAAATAAAATAAAATTAAACATTCTTCACCTTTCTCTCCTCCTAACTCCATTTAGAAAACTGTGGGCTGATCTGTTCTTCCTGCATCTCCCACTGCCGCTGGGACCCATCCAGGCTCCAGGACCTGGGGGCAAGTGAATGGTAGGGATGTTCCATCATATGCTGGACAATGGGTCCTGCAGCACAAGGTGGAAAGCCTACAGATCTAAGTGAATTACCCTAAGTTGTCATCCTGAAGAGGAGCCTGCATCATTAATAACACTGGAACTTGGGAAATGGAGGGTGCAGCACTAAGCAGACAACCTTCATTTGGTCTCTGGGCCACCTCCTCTTCGTGGTACAGAATGAGGGTGGTAGGCACAGGGTCTCCCTGCACCTTCTGCTCCATTAGAGAGCTGAATAACACAAACACAGAACTCAGAATCTGCAGCCCGTGTCATCTCCAGTGCAGCGCTCTTTTGCTGCTTAATATGCATTCAATATGATCAAATATCTTAAAATGGGTTTGGAAGGAGTAGTGGAAATGCATCAAGTTATCCCTAAAATATAATAACCTCCTGTTCCCCAGCAGGAACTCTAGGGCCTTGTTCAGACACATTGATTGTGTTGTCTGTAAAACAAGAGAGAGAGCTTAAAAGGCTGAAAAGAAATGAGGGATTAGTTTAAAAAAAAGCACTGGAGGCAGGAAACACAAAGCAAAACTACATCTGGCTAGTGTAGATGAATGGGTTCTTGCATATTAAATGCTCACATTGTTATTGTTAATGCTGAGTCACAAGTGAAATATTTAAATAAAAGCAACGATGCCCTACTGGATGGCTTCAAGAGCCCTTTAACCTCCTGGCAGACGTTCAGCATCTCATCCTGCATGGCTGCATGCAGATCCCTGCTTCTGGGCGGAGGAGGGCACAGCAGCGAGGAGGTCCAGGCTGTGGCTGCATGGGTCGGAGATGGAGATGGAGGTGCTGATACCCCACGGGCCAGCAGCAGAAGGTGCCCCAGCTTAGAGCACCAGGGCTGGCTCTTGCTCGCAGCCACCCAACGGCAGACGGCGTCGCTCCACAAAGCCCCCACGGTGAGGGAGGTGAGGTTCTCGTGGGAACGCTGCACCCGCAAATGGAGGCACCTGAGAAGTCTGCTTGTGTGCAAGCAGAGGGAGCACTGAGAGTGTCACACCTTCCTCACGCGCTGCCCTGAGGGGCAGAGCTCTCCCGTAGGTACCACTGATGCTCTGGGATTTCTCCCTGGAAGTGAAACAAGCATCATTTAGAAATGAAACGATCATCGTTGCTGTTATTGTTCAGTTGTTTCGGATTAACCAGATTTCCAACCAGACTATCGTGGTTACACCATCCTCGTACAGCACAGCACTGCAGCAGCTTCCACCCGGAGCACTGCTGTTTACACCAGGATAATGAAGCAGAGCCGTGCCCTCCTCCCCAGCCTTATTACTGCCAATTGAGTCATTCTCGAAGCAGAATCAAGAAGCACTCTTGCTTTTTATTTCAACGCCAGGAAGCATGAGAAAAGCAAAAGGTCAGTGAAGGAAGAGGAGGATAAGGAGAAAAGCAGGGTGTCTGCAGTAAGGATGTGTTTCGTGCATGAATAACTCCCTAACAATCTGCTGAAGGAGTGATTTTGTATCAGCCTGAAACCCCAAACCAGCATCATTTTAATTTGCCAAGCACCTGTGAAAGAATGCAGCTGCAAGACCATGGGAAAACAATGGGAACTGTGACAGTTCATTAATATAAACCAGCAATGAGATTTATTTGGAAAAGTCATTGATACAGAATTACGCCGGAGGACACGGTGGCATTCCTGAAGTATGCCAGCAAGCAGCTAACTAAGATTATAGATATGTGTGCATCATCGGAACTTCAGTGCTTATTTGGGAACTGCTGCAATTTATTGTGTATGTCAGACTGCAAAATAAACGTGTAAAGGAGGAGAAGTGATTGTTTCAGCACTTCCATTTTTCTTTCTGTTGATTGATTTTGTGATTATTTTTTTTTAATTTTGTTTTATTTGTTAGTGATTATTGTCTGTTTTTTGTTGTTGTTGTTGGGTTTGTATTGTCTGTTTGTTTTCATTTTTGTTTTCTGTGGCCTTTTTTTTTCCCCCCTATACTTTGCTCTGGCTGCTGTTTGGAGATGGAGCACTGCGGGCACTGTTGTCCAGTGCCCAGTGCCAGGGATGCTGCTCATGGGGAGGATATCTGTCCCATAGCAAAGCATTGCTGGGAGCCAATTGCCCAGGAGGTGGTTGGCTGATTCTAGTGCCTCATCCAAAAAGATGCACTGCCTTTAATGAGTCTAAGGCACAGCTCGAGCCTGTAGTGTGATTAAGAGTTTCTGTCACTGCAAACAGCAGTTACAAATTATAGGGTGGGCACTGATGTTCCAGGTAAATCCCAAACAATTTGCTTTGCATAAATTAGTGGCTGCAGAAGAGAGAGGAGACCGTAGGCATTCATCTGCTAAAGGTGTTCCCAGGTCGGGGGGACAATGTCAGGAAGATGCTGTGTTGACCATCCCACTGCACACTGTAAAAAGGAACAGAAGTGAGCAGTAACACAGCATTTGTCTTTCACGTGTCAGCAGTTCTGGTGAAGACCCTGTGGTTGAACATGTCCAGTCCAACCTGCTCCAATCCTTCCTTTTTCTCGCTTTCCCCCTCTTTGCTGTTCCCCTCTCTCTCTCTCTCTCTCTTATTTCCAAACTCAAATTTTCTGATTTCCAGATGCAACTGCAATATAAAGTAGAAATAAAACAAGGC
>NC_143476.1:87987293-88002293 GCF_987193195.1 Phasianus colchicus | reverse complement strand
AGTTTGCATCACTGTTGCTCCATTTACTCCAGATTTACGCTTCGATTAGCCTAGACAAGCATGAGGATTCCCATAGTCCTGTCTGTGTTGCTAAATGTTCTCAGCGTTTCTGCATTTGCCCATGTATGCCTGGTAGATATCCCGTGGTTCTGTGGGCTGAGATGCTTTAGTGTTATTTCCCAATGAGTTGTTTCATTATTTATCTGTCCCTGGAGGAGGATTTGTGGGAATGGCATTGGAGAACTGTCAGCACTTATATGTTCTCGTTTGCATCCTCTTGGCAAAGTGAGTTCCAGATCAAGCAAAGCACAGCTCAGATTTGAATTCATATCCTAACTAAGCACATTCACAAAGAGCAAAGCCTACACTCTTTAGGGTTTTAAACACATTTGGCAGGTGCTGTGGAAAAAAGTAGAGTGTGTGGGCTGCATGTTCATTTTTGTTTAAGAGCACAGTGCAATATGATAATGTAGACTTCCCTGGGGATAATCAACTGGTGACACATATGTTTTCTGTGAATATATCTGCAGGAAGGCAAAAGAAAATAGATTTTACTGTTCCTAGTTCATTTTGTTTTGTATGCCACACTAATGTCAGAAAGTCCAGACGTCAGCCTAAAGCTGGAGTTTCAGATTGCCGGAACTTGAAGTAATGACTGTAAGTCAGGAACAAAAAACTGTATAATTATACAAAGATTAGGAGAATCTCATCTAGTGATATTTACTAAAATAATCAAGCCTAGATAAACAAGTCATTTTCCTATTTCACCGTGTGGCAAATGCACTTAGAGAAAGGCAAGAGCTTTGTAATTTATTTTTTTTTAATTCTTCCCTTGATCTATCCTATAATTCTGTCCAGGTACATCTGTGGACGTATCCTTTTTCGTGTCTTGTCTCACTTGCCTGTTTAGCTATTCAGGGATGCTCCAATGCACTTCACGTACAGTTCTTTTCACAATGGCAGTGCAGGAGTTTAGGGAACCAGTCTCCACATGTCCCAGCACCTGTCAAACTCCCTTAATATCTGCAGAACACAAGAAATATCTTCAAACTGATGAAAGCAATAACGCAACAGATATTTTGTTTATGCTGCAGTTTTGACATTTATCAGGAAATTTACTTTGTAATGAGAGTGAACATAGACTGACCTTCTTAATGTTTATGAAGTAAAACAAAAATTGGAAAATTCCTTCTGAGTACTGACTGAAATATTATTTAACTCCAGGTATCTAGGAAATGGCTTGTTGTAGTTTATGTAGGGGAATATAGCATATTTGTAATCTCCTAAGGTTTTGTAAGCATCTACATGTGGTATTGAAAAGAGAGAAAGACAAATGTGTCATAAGAAGGCATGACCTCCTTGAGCCAGTGTGGTGTGAGGGCTGAGCTGAATGATTTTCAAATGGAGGCTAACAGTCTCTGGAGATGAACATGGGGAGATGTCAAAGGAGATTTTCTCCAGAAAATAAGCTATCTCTGTTGGAAAACATGTCTTCCACAGCAGAAGGAGCTCTGCCTAGTGACTTGGGGGCAGAAGATGGAAGGAGATTTGGATTCTGTTTCTGTGGTGATGACCTTGAGCAATCAGTTGTGCCTCCCTGGGCCTGTTTGCCTAAGCAAACTTTGTAAAAAGTGCTACTAGAAAAGAGAAGACTGAAGATCCAAAGTGCCACAGGGCAAGACTCAGGCTGTTAACTTTGGCATCTCAGTACATGAAAAAAATAGATACCTGACTGCAGGAGTGCAATGCAGGCTGGGATTCAGCTCAAGATTCAGACCTCCAGATATAAAAGTTTGTATAAGTACTGTGGGTCTGTTTATCTGTTGCAGTCAGCACAGTACAGTCAAAGTACTAAAAGCTTTTTCTTCAATTAATACCACAGATAGCTAAGAAAATGCTAATATCCACTTTAAGGTGGACTGAATAGTGCTTCATATAGTTCTGGCTGAATCACTGCTGAACACAATTAAATCTCAGGCTGCTAAGCCCAGCTGTATACATTTCCAACTACGCATCGAATAAGAAAGTCTAAATCTGGCCTTATTTGTATCCCAGATCACTGAAACTGCTCAGTGACTAGAGGGAGATAGCTCTGAATTGAGATCCAGAATTCAGCTAAGTCATCAAGACCTAGCTACAAGGAAAACTGAGATGTAGAGCATCTCTGAGGTTTTATGCTGTTGGCCCTAGGTTTGTGAGTTGCTCCTCTCCATTCAAAATGTTGCCTTTTGTAGGGAGTTGAATTTGTACTTCCAACTTGTGGTACTTTTTCCCCACAATCAGTGAATGATCCCAAACTCCATCAGTTAATTCTTGACAAAGATTTCTGTGAGGCAATGGCTACATCCTACGAATAAACTTATTAACTGTGCTAACAACAGTCAGTTGGTCAGTGTTAGGAGCCCTGATCTATTCAGTGTTGCTGTCAGCATGTTATAAATCAGGTAGTCTATCTTGGCTTAGAACAATCAATACATTGTTCCCAAACCTGCTTAAAACTGTTGGGAGCTGAACAGTAATAACAAGAGTGAGAAACATTTGCAAATCTTCCCCTTAAGATATACAAACTTAAGATATTTCCCTATCCCCCTTAAAGAAAAGTAATGAAGGTAATAGCTAAATTCCTGCCTCACAGGGGTTTAATGAGATTAATAACCCATTTCTAACCAGTTTGAGATTCCTGAGTAGAAAATGTTACTGCAAACTTAGGTATTGCATTATTATTCTTTTTCTTCCTTTTTTGGAAGGGGAACATACCCTTCAAAGAATGCAACTGCATTCTTATGGTTGCTGGTGTATAAAAGTGGAGCTTGGTGTGTATAATTTATAACCTCTAAAAATGATAAATAGCCCAAGGAAGAGGAGTGATTTGTATGTTCAAGTCCTAGGAATTTCAAGAGGAAAGTGAGTTTGTTTGGGAAATTGTCTATAACTTCCTACAAACCATTATTTAACCTGCTTCTTAGCAGTGATTTTTCTAGCGACACTGATGGAATTTAATTTTGAATGCATCCTAGCTCTGATCTGGCTGGTAGAATCTGTCCAGGCCTGCTGCAGTCAATAGAAGCAGCAGATCTTGAACATATTCTAGAGTTTGATACTCTGCAGGTTCAGATCATTATTGATATCACCGAGATCTTTTTGACTGGTATAAATCAGAAATGAATAAATAAATGCTAAGGATTTTAGCTATCAGAAGAAAATGGCTGTGGATTTTGTCTCCTTTTGGAGTCAGCTAATTGGTTTTAAACAGTATTTAATGCATTTATATTTGGAACTAAATTATAAACCTTCCTAAGAAAACACGGAACTCAACTGGAATTTTTCCAAGCTAGATTTCTCATCTCATTCATCTACATGGGATACTGGCCCTTTATTCATGTTGCATAAACCTACGGTACATTATTTTGCACTTAGTACAAACTAGAATTGCCTGATTAATTATTGGCACATAATACATTTGATGATTGTTAAGGAACAGTGTCAAAAAGGTTTGTCTTTAATCATATTAGCTATTCTATGTTCTCTAAGAGCTATTCTGCAGTAAAGAGGAGGAGGGAAGGTAAAGCAAGGCGATGCAAGGCAAGGTTTTTTAACAGTAAACTATCAGTAATGAATAAACATGCATGGATTTTGTTTTTTTCATTTTAGTAATGTCTTCAAATTCCTGTGCAGTTTTACTGTTATTGCTGTAACTAAAATGTTATCCTGAAATTCCAGATTTCATTGTTACAGATCTCTTAACATGCTGAGCATGTCTGTATCGTTAATGGAAGCTGAGACTATTCAGCGGCTCACAAGTTCAGGCCCAAAATGGTTGCATTTGGTTATATAAAATGCATCAACCTTCTAACCTCATTTTACAAAAGTTTCACATTGTTATGGAATCAGCTTAAATGATTCTGTCTTAATGGAGCTTTTGAGTGGTGGTTACCAGAAGCTCTTTCACAGGTCAGCTAAACACTATTATGTTGATGGCTCCTGCTGACAGAGACTAGCAAGAAACAAGTCTTCATAGGAGATAAAATACATATTTCATTGGAGGAAGTAGAAATGTTATTCTGTATTTCAACTTGTTCAGACCTACACTGCAACATTTAACCTCATGATAACAATGTTCTTCCCTCTATAAAAGCGTGAAGCATTCACATACACACACACACACAAAAAGCACCTGTTTTGTCATGAAAATGGGATGAATATATGAATCCAAAGGAGGTTTCTATACTTGCCAGTATCACTATTTGCAGAACTCAGACAATTCCAATGTAAAGAAAAAATGTAAAGGCAATTGTACCAGTCTGTCAGCTGCAATTTGTATAGGAGTTTCCTACAGACCTTGTACATTTCAATCCTGTATAAAACTGATATTATTGTCTCTTAGCAATTTCTGACAATAAATAAATGAATAAATAAAAATAATAATAATAATAAAAAAATCTGTTTCACCTAAATCAAGACTTTTGCAGGAACCTATCAGGTTTGTATGACCAGTGGATCATGGAAGAGACTAGAAAGATGTCACTCATCCATTAGACCTATAGTCAGAATGGGACTGTATGATGACCCTGACCTGAGATGTATAAGTGCTGATGGAGGTAGAGGAATATTCTTCTGCAAGAGTTCACAGATTCAGAGAGAAGCAAATTTCATCTCACAGGTACTTCAAGGCACATACAGTTTCTACCATGCTTTCAAACTGACCACCAACACCTCAACATCAAAAAATTCAAAGTCGGGGGGAACTACTTTGTTACCTCAGCACTTGGAACCCAAAAAAGGCTGATGTCACCTTTACAATGATGCAGGGCATTCCCACTTTGCAGACAGCTTAGGTTAAATAAACGGAACTTATATGACAAACATGGATAATGAAAGTGGAAGTGTGTAATGGATCTTTACACAGTGACTAGTCAGGAGAAAAGCCAGTCCCTAGCTCTCAGGGCAGTGTTATGGACACTAGACAAAGGTACCCCAGGAAAAAGGGTTCTCCATAGAAGTATCTGGGTGCCAAAAGTTAAGTCAGTGGCCCAGAGGCAGATGTCTACATGACTTGGGGAAGTTTGTCTTTCCAGTTCATTTCAATTTCCCTCACCTTTGAATCATTTTGGACAATCTCTTTGGTTGTCCAAATCAATGTCTGAAATAGTCCAGGATTTATCAGGGAATTGCAGTTTTCTGAGATAGCAGAGGAAGTTGTTGGCATGCCCTGGGACATTTCTCATGGCTTCAAATATCTACCTGTAATCAAATGAGCTTAGTTAAGAAAGCTCTCCCCCCCTCCCTCTGTTTCTTTCTCTCTTTTTTTTACTGTTGGAGGTTTAAAGGCTAAAATGGATCTTTCCTGTTCAATTGGCTGGATTCAATACTTGTTTGCAAACACAGGATGTGATTCTTTTCTCTCTGACCACAAGCTTACACAAGTGAACAAACACTGTCTTAGCTATTCTTACTGTGGTCTACATAAAAATAGGAGGAAAGAAAAGCTGGCCTCCTGCTTCTATTCTTTTTTTTTTTTTTTTTCTTTTTTTTTTGTTTCTTTTTCTTTTTCTTCCAATTCATTACTTGGTCTCTTCTGCCTTACTAGGAATCACCAAGCAACAGTAACTCATTTTTTCTTACACTTCAGGTGACCATAAGCAGAGTAATAAAAGGAAATTTTATAAAATGACTGTATTCAGGAACCTGCAGGGAAGAGGGAATTAACACACTTACGCTACCAACACATTTATTTTAATGGTCGGATGTAGAGAACATCAAAAAGTCAACAAAAGCTCAGGAAACAAAAAGGGGTAAAAAAACCAATTTGTTCCTCATTAAGGTGCTAGAAAAGCCCAAGATAAACCTATTTAAAATTGATCTGATAAGCTGGGGAGCTCTGATTCACTGATGTGTTTTTCTTTGTTAATGGTCCTTTGCTAATATTTATCCATTGCTTTGAGTAACTATTAATCTCCTAAGTTGAGAAACTCTACAAATGCAATTTCTAGAGCATTTAACCTTTCATGTTTGCTGCCTCCAGAGTTTGGGTTGACTTGGATACCAAACACCACATTTCACTTACTCTCCATGAGTTCTAAATTGCTAAAATAATGACACAAAGGCTATGTAATATATATATTTTTTTCTTTTATGTCCACCAAAAAAGTATTGTATTTGTCTGGAATGAAACTGAATTTACTTTTGCTTTCCCACTTGCTCACTTCTGTCTGTTACTGAAGCTCCTTAAATTGCCATGTGCTTCTAACCGTCATTTTTTCCTCCATAATTTGACATTAGAAATGGCCACAGAGGTAGCAGCTCAGCAGTATGAATGTCTTTCTAATGATCTCTTGGAGGAAAAGGAAAAAAAGAATCTCACTACATGCCTGATGATTCTAATATCTGACAATAAATCTTGATTAAAAAAATTCCATACACTTCCTAATATGTGCAAGCACTTATGTTTATCTTTTGCATCGGAGCTTTTGAACCTTCTCTCTTTCTCTCTTTTTCTCTCTTTCTCCCCTTTCCCTTTTTTTTTTTTTTTTTTTTCTTCCCTATCCTATTCTGGCCATGACAACTAAAGGCTTTTGAAAAAATGGCCAGGGCTCTGAACAAAGCCTGTTGTTGCAGGTAATTGTTGAAATATCAAGGGTATTCCGTCCTCCATTACTTAAGCTTTCATTTGTGGCTTTCATGGTTTTGAGGAATGTTTATGGCTGACAATCCTTTCTTTACGGCTCTATCCTTCAAGCTCTGGCTGATACCGCTGAGAATGACCGCATGAGTGACTGATAAAATGTCAAGATGCCATTATTTCCAGGAGAGTGTTTGGGAGCAATAAGATCCGTTTCAATTTATCTCATCCACCTGACTTTAAGACTCCAGGTTTTACTTCTTGGACTGCTACAAGGGAAAACAAAACAAACCTCCCCCCTGCAACAAACAAAAAACTTACAGCTTCTCAGCTCTCCAATCTAATATTATGCAGATGTGTTATAATGGCAGCCGTGCAGTGACATTTGAGCTATATTTCACAAAGCATGTCGGTTCAATATTTTGGACTTAATTAATAATCTCAGTGAAAGCCAGTTTATGGATCGTAATAACCGTATTTTAAAACTTGTGAAATACCGCAACAAAAATGCAATTCGCAAGGCAGATGGTGAAGCAGGATCTGTAGAGCAACAGAACAGAGAGATTTACAGTGAGTTTCAAAGAGTCTTCTGCTAGAATTTAGCCCTTGCCAAAACTGTACCACTCTCAAATAGTCTTTGAGGGTCAACAGACTACTGATAAATCTAGGCCAAGAAAATGAGGTAAAACAAACTGCCAAATGAAATAAATGAAAATATGAATTAATATTTTGCGTGGATGGTTTTCTAATGCAATTACTCTAAAGTCATTGCACCCACTTTAAATTAAATAGCAATCACTTGACATAGTTCATCTGTAAACTTTCTAAATTTCCAGTTCTCTGGGATGCAGATTGCCATTTTGCTGTACATTTGCACAGACCCTAACAAATTTGAGTTTTGTTTCTGTTTGGTTACTTATGAAAAGACCTGTCATAATAATTTCAGAATAGTAGTAAGAAAAAAAGAGCACACACAGTTAAAAAAACAAAAACAAAAACAAAAAACAAAAAAACACCTGCTAAACGTGCTAATGGTAGTTCAGCATCCTCCTCTGGGGGCTTCACCCCTATGTTTCAGGAGTCAGTTCTTGATCGTGATCAAGCTGGCACTGCTTGAACATGGTCTTCAGACAAGATGACCTGCAGATGTCCCTTCCATCCCCATCCATGTGATTCTGTGATCCTTTTCCCAGGAAAACAGTGGTGAACCCACATGAATCACCTCCCCAGTTCTGAGGTCATGGGTGTTACTTTTTGCCCTTTGTAGGACAGATTCTCTCCAGTTGCACGCTGGAGAGAAAACCCTCTGCTCTGACTCAGCTTTTACAGAGACATTTCAGATACGTTTCTGTCCAGTATGTAAGGTACTCATATGCTAAAGCGATTAATCTGAACTACAAGAATGTAATTAACTGTCATTTAACTAGCAACTGCAGTTAAACTAGCATTTAAATTTGCTGAGGCATAGATTTGATAAAAGGTCTTGAGGTGTGGCAGAACTGCTGCTGATGATAAAAAGCTGGTCCTGGTCTGGTTTAAATTAACCAATCTGATTTTAAAATTTCAATCTTGTTTAGAGAAACCTTAATCTATCTGGACTGATAGGCTGTGCTTCAGACCCATTTCTAACTTAGCTCATTTTATTAAATGTTTAAGTTAGCAGAGCTGGTCATATTTTACAGGAAATTTTAAAGAAGGCATATGTAACCTGCAGTATCCATGTTAAGATAGCTTTTGGGCTTTTGTCTGAAAATGAAAAATCAGAAATAGAATTGGGAAGTACGGGGGGTTTTGACCTAAAAACCAACCAAACAACAACTACAACAAGAAAATGAAGCAGCTTTCATGAATCTGTTATGCTTATTTATGAAAGAGAAGCATTAAAACATGAAAATTGTTGGCCAACAAAACAAAAATTAACAAGCACCTGTCCTTCCTAGGAGTAAATTTTTAGACATACAGATTAGAAAGGGTGATTGGGTATTGCCTTACAGACTGAAGAGGAGATTCAAAACACATCCAATAAAATATTTTACATGCACTGTTAATTCTCTGCACCCGGAAACACCAGAGCAATGAAAATTCCATTCTTAGAAGCCCACCCTTTTATTTCTTTATAAAAATGAACTGAATCAAATTTAATATTCCAAGTAAGGGCACAAGTGTGCCTAAAACATTAAACTAATTCAGTTTTGTTCTATTTTCTGTGCATACTTATATGATATAAGCACAGTGATAGCCACATCTCTTTCCTGAGTGTTGTGGTGGGAAGTGGTCAGAACCTCAGCTCCACGGGCAGCCTGAATTGGAAGAAGGGTAGACAGCTCGGCCTAGGTAGACAGGGACAGATACAGCAAGGTAAACACATTGGCTGGCTTTGGCATTGGTGAAAAACATTTACATTGGATACGCAAGAATACTTAGACAATCAGTTCTGTAGGGAGGTTCTAACTCATTACAAGAGTAACTCCTGATCCATATTATTATCGCTGCTGCAGTAGCTAGGTCTGGTTTTGAGGGATTTGGGAATAAAACAGCATGACTTTGGGCATTTTGCTGCTCCCAAAGTGCTTTGCTGCCTTAGATGACTGCCTTTTGCTCAGGCTGGTCTTGTTCATATGTAATCTGAAATATGAGTTTGTGGAAGAATCATTCAGTAACTCAAACTCTTTTCTTTCCAAAGATCACTGTTCTCTTTGCCTGTTCCAAATTTCTTCTGCTATCATCATCCACTATCATCATCCACACTGCTTAGTCTTTCTGGAGATCCTCTAAGTCTTCTTGAATCTTGACCTGCTGTTGTGTTAAGTAAAGCTTACTTCTGTGAGAAACAGTTCAGGCAACTTCAAGATTTCTAGCAGTGATTCTCTACAGACTGTTTTTCCTGTGCTTACTTTAGGCACTCCAGAATAGATTGTTATTATTTTGTCCTGCTTAGAATACCAAAACATCAACTTGTGTCCCTAGAAATACATATGTAACCAAGTTCACTTACCAAATACCATTTTTCACTACCAGTGATATTTTGTACAGAAAGTAGAAATCTTGTCAATATTTTTAGAGAATCTGCTCATAGGTTTTTGGTCTGATTTTTCAAACTGAAGCAACTGAATAAAAATTCAACCAGAAGACTCTTCTGTACATAAAATAAAGTTCACACAGTTATTATCCATTTTATAATTGCACTAGGTTTCCTTTCTGCTATCAGAGTCTCCCTTGTTTTACTGTAGAAGCGAAATAAAAGATGCTTAGAGAAATGAAATTAGTAACAAAGCAGATTAATGAAAGAAACAAGTTTCTTGCCATCCACTTCTGTAGTTTGGTTACTGGAGGATCATTTATCTTCTAAGACCAAAAGTCTATGCTGATGATAACTGCTGATAAGCAGTTCACTTAGATAAGCCTTCACTTAGACTTGACCTATAGTGGGATTATTCATGAAAACAAAGGTATAGATTAATCAGCAAAAAGGAACTTCAGACTTTCTAAGGATCATCTGTGGCTGCTGCTGGGTTTGATTCAGTTATGTATGTCTGTGCCAGTCATCCTGGTGAGAGAGCGGCAGAATCTGGTCCAGGAACATTTAGCCTTTTGCCAGACAATAATAACTTACTTCCTGTGCATGTGTCATCTCTCTAACCAGATGCACTTTAAAATAGGTTAGTCCTTTACACTACCAAAAAAAAAAAAAAAAAAAAAAAAAAAAAAGTTTTTTTTTCCTTATGTGAATAAAAAAATAATAATTGAAAACCACTTACCTGGTCAACATTATTTCATAGGGTGCTGAAGTATAAATCAGACACAGTGCGACCTTCATAGAAATTTCAGATTTATTTACAGTGGTTTGCACTGATCGCTTTATCTACAAGGAGCTCAGTTTCCCCTTGGTGACTCATAAGTAATGTGGTCCACGCAAACCTGTGTAAATAGATCCAATATTTCAAGGAAGGTCATGCTATATACTCTCTTTGTTTCTCAAGAATAGATGATGGCTTACTGCAGGGCTGATACGACATTTATCTTCATGAGTGAGGAGGTTGATTGTGTGGCCCAAAGGGCAGTAGTCATGGCTGGTGGGCACCCAACGGGAATGAAACACACCCCATAAAACTCTCTCTATTTTTGTGTCTACGTGATGAAAGCTCCTTACTCTCTGGATAGTCTGCAGAATACACTTAATGGTAAAGAACAGTTTTCTTTCAACATCAGCAAGAGAAGGGAGATAAATCTTTATACTTCCAGACATAAGAAGATCTTACCTTGTTGTGGGAAAGGAAGAAAGTTCCTTTGTAAGAAATTTCTTGAACCTTCTTCTGATGACTCCTTTGTTACTGCAGAACGGCACACTGTATCAGGTCAAGCATTGGCTTCAAGCAGCCTGGCACTACTTGTTTCCCCTCTCTCCTGCAAATAATTCAGATCTACAGATAGAGTATATCACTTCAGAAAGTCTAAATCAAAGGAAACAGATAAAGTGCAGTGCTCTTGGACTTTTATTTACAGTTTCATACATGGTTTTGTTTTGTTTAGTTTTTAAGTCTTGCTTTCTCAAACAGCATGATATCACAGTCCACAATACTAACCATAGCACAGCACAGAATTTCCAGCTCAGTGTCACAATGCATGCTGGTTAAGAACATGGCCTGGGTTATGTTCGCAGAAGGAACATCTAATACAGTGACAAGCATAAGCATTCTGTCTTCCTCTGCTTTTTTGTTTTGTTTTGTTTTGTTTTGTTTTGAATGGCTGAAACAGCATCAGACTTGGTGGTGCTGGAGTTCTCTAGGTATGTACAGCACGTCTCATACACACTGGAACTTCACATAATACTGGCAGTCTCGAACATTTGGTAATTGCCTTAAGAGGGCAATTTTTTCTCACACAGGGAACCATCTCAAAGGGCCGAACTCATACAAAAGATGAACCCAAATTATCTGTCAATTTCCTCCAGGATATCTAGATTGTATCATGTTTCATCACCTGAATGATATTATATGTTGTCTTAGCATTTCAATCAGTAATCCAGACGTCCTTTGGTTTTGTTATATCTTAAGTTTGCATTCCATATAAATTAATGAAATTATTTGTTGTTGAAGTAGCAGTCTAGGGCTAAGGAAATAAGAATTAAATTATTAGTTTTGCAAAGATTTTCTGACTGAATTTATGGAATTCTTCAAATTAGGTAGAGAGAGCATTTTCAAAATGTCAGTACCCCAAACTTTTTTCTCTTTGTCTCAGTTTCTCATTTTGAAAATAGCAATAATTATATTTCCTTTCCTCTGTTTCTTACTTAATATCTTATGATTGTCTGTTAGATCTCATCTGTGCAGCTCTTAGCATAATGGAAGCTAATAACAAAATTCCTTTGTCCCAAGAAAGAAAGAGATTTTGGAAATGAATGATGGTATAAAATAACAAGAACATGAATCTCCATCATGCTAACAATTTAATGGCTGTAAATAAAATATTATCACCTACTTATCTGATTTTTCCTAGAATGCTTTTAGGGCTGCATCTGTGAAAAAATAAGACAAATATTAGCTTTGGCCCACTTCATTTGTCAGTCTTTGCTGTGCATGTTTTGCAGTCATTGGCCACAGAAGACTCATAGTGTATGAATTTTTATCACTTGGTCCATGTTTATCTTTAAGGGAGGCAGGAAAAAAATACACTGCAAGACAATAATTCCATTGTTCAGGAGCCTCAGCCAGGTCTGACAGCTGGTGAGGAGAGAGGTCGACTCTTGCTGATTTTTGTAGTGGGCAGGAGGGAAGCGTGGAGAGCATGAAGAGCAGAAGGTGAATGAGATGGCACCAGGGACGAAACAGATGATTTCAGAGTGAGGGAACATAGAAAGTTTAGTTTTTTTTTTTTTTAAAAAAAGAGAGAGAGAGAGATTGCTGTCCAGGAGAAACCTAAGTGACCCCAGAAACGTCAATAAGTAGGAGAGAAGGGACTAAAGCAGGCAGATAGTTACTAGAGAATTTCTGTAGATGCAGAGCACAGTATGCAGGGCTATGATGGGTCTGTTAGGTGGTGAGGCTGCTGAGACTGACCTTGCAAGTACTTCAGCTTCTGGGAATGCTGCTTTGATTTCAGCAGGGAAGGAAGGTCCTATTCGGCTTCCTTCAATAAGCAAATGGAGTCCTGCAAATTCGGAGGAATGTGTTCAATGAGCAGCCCTTCAGATGCTGAATGAACTGTAGTACAGACCAGCACCCCATGGAGACTGTTGTCTGAAAATAATAAAAAATACATGAAAATGTGTGTTCCACGGATGCAAATATTTGCAGTTATTTCTCTAAATGGTCACGTGGCTTTTCTGGTTGACAGATTTGTAGACAAAGCATTACCTTTGGGCGGACTTTTCCAAATGGTCCATTGCAAAATTTCTTAAATCTCTATCATCTGAAATGTCTGGTCCTGCCTATTGTTAAGGAAGGAATGCCAAAGTAATAGGTATCTATCAGGTGTAGCAATCTATGAGTTCTACAGATTAAATGTTATATAGAAGAACAGCTGGATAAATACTGATGCTATGTATCAGCATACTAAGGTATGATCTGGTATACATTGACAAGAACGTCACAATGACAATGTTTTAAAATAAACATGGGTGCATGTGAATATGGGATGAAGTATTTAAGCTATGTCTTTATGAGGAAGGAAGATTCTGGGGAGAGAGGTCCTGAGAGAGGCTGTGGCAACAGACTTAACTTGGGCACTGGGACATGAATGGCTACCAGGCTGCCCTTAATCCTGGAAAGTCTCACCAGCTGCCATCCTGAATGTCTCCTTCCCACTGTAGCAAATTCTCCTTTCACCTAGTTATTGCTATCAGATGCAGTTGTGCTTTCTGGGGGAAAAAAGAAAGGGAAAAAAAAAAAAAAAGAAAAAAAAAAAGAAAAAAAAAAAAAAAGAAAGAAAAAAAAGGAAGTGAGAGAGCCTGGCTGTTTACTATGGTTGTTTCTGGTCAAATGCCTGCCCAGTCAGGGTCAGCTCCCAGCCCCTGCATGATACTGTCTTTCAGAAACACAGGAAAGAGTGGGTGTATCGGTGTTCTTGGAGTCACAGAATCATAGAATGGCATAGGTTGGAGAGAACCTTAAAGATCATCTAGTTCCAAACCTTCTGCCATAGGTAGTGCTCCAGCTGTCTCCTGTAGGAACCAACGAGCAGAGACTTGCAAAGCCTCACACTATTTCTGTAGTACCTTATAGCAATAATCTTATTGCTGTCAGACTGCTTTGTCTGCCTTGGAGACTGGAGCTGATACCTGAGGAACATGGAGTTAGCAAAGAAAAATGAGACCCAGTCAGTCCATCATGAGGGCTGCAACCAACATAAGTCTGTCTAACAGTTTGGAGAAGATGGAGAAAAAAAAGTGCAAACATCATCAACAACAAAACACAATGCTGCAGAAGAAAAGGAAAAAGGATGCAGTACCAGAGAATAAGGAATGCTGAGCAGTGCAGCTGATACATACTGGCTGTGCTGAGCAGCATATAGTTGTGTACAGAAAAGGTGTATCTTGCAACACAAAGATACTTTCCCTTTTTCTGTGGGGCACTCAGCAGCACACGGGTTAATTCAGCAATGCTCACTCAGAGCATATCCAAATGTTCCACTGGTCGCTCTTGAGTTGCTATGTGTCTCAGGTGTACTCTTCAAGTATTTTAAAAGGGGTAATGATTTTTTTTTCCTGGTAGCGAGTACATCCAGGCAGATATAATTTTAATATAAAGGGGAAGTTTACTAGAATAGAATTTAAGAATATTAAAAAGGGATTTGGTTCCGAGAGAAATATTAGCAGTAAAGGCAAGGATAAGGATTTTGGAGAAATTTAATTAAAATTTAATCTTCTTTCTAATTAAATTTCCTTTTAATTAAACTTAAAATTAAATTCGCTTTGTTTAATTGGAGGAATTTAAAAAGTATTACCTTAGAGTGTCAATCATATTTTTGTACTATAGAAATAGTTTACCCTGGTTTGTCTTCTTTAAAAGATGAGATTTCACACCAACTAGAAAAAAAAAAAAAAAAAACAGGGAAAGAAAAAGTAATAAAAATATAACATTTAAATGTAAATCAATTTACTCCTCAGTTATTTTCTGACTCCTTCCCCTCTCTCTTTCTCCCATCCTTCTCACTTACTATCCTCTAAAGGAGGACAAAATGATTTTCCCCCTTGGGAACGTGTCTGGATAGGCAGGGAATATCCTAACCTTTTTGACATTGGGGTCACATACTTATTACACACCAAGGCTCTGGGCCGTGACAGTGCTTTGCTCTGCTTGATACCATTAACCATTTTCCTGCTTTACCAATCATAATTTCTCCCTCTTGTCTTTTTTTTTGTTTGGTTGGTTTTTGTTTGCTTT